>NW_003852746.1:197553-219897 GCF_000181295.1 Otolemur garnettii
CACATTCCCCAGCACTCACATTCCCCAGGCTGCACATTCCCCAGCACTCACATTCCCCAGGCTGCACATTCCCCAGCACTCACATTCCCCAGGCTAAACATTCCCCAGCACTCACACACCCCTTCTCTGTGGGCAGCAGAGCAGCTTGCTCAGATTCATCTTCATTCTTGAGTGGTTGTTGCTGCAGGTGCCTGTAAGGCCTGACCCTTCTCTGCTCTCATGGTGCTAAGTGAGCCAGAGAAGCCATTGAGTCTGCAATTTTCAGACCAGCAGCCCCTGAAGGGCAGTGGCCCAGAGACTAGCATTAGACACCTTATTAGCATTTGTAAATGTGTTTTTCCTTGCAGCAGGCTTGGCTAAGAAGCAAAAGTTTTAAGAGACAGAAGTTACTAAAATGCTGGAGTGCTTAATACAGTCATTGCTTCTTGGGAAGGTCACAAGGAAGTTATTCTTACTTATTCTTACCACTAAGAGCTAAGAGGGTGCTCAGGCAATGAAGTGCTACCTCTGGACAAGACCTCCTACTGCCAAGCCAGCTCTTCACATTGCAACTGAGAAAACTGAGACCATGAGAGCTAGATGATGTGAAAAAGATGAGAAGAATGGGAAAATAAATTTCTATGAAATTGTGAAACTCTTTTAGAACTAAGAGAACTAAGAGAGGGAACAAATAAAAACTATAGGCACTCAGGGAAGAGGGGAGTAAGTCAAAAAGAAAGATTATAATACTCTAGAAACAAATTATAATAATAAGCAACAGTGTGTCTAGGGGAGACAGACATTGAAACAAAGTGTTAAAATGATTTGACCATGATTCACCCACAGAGTGAGCAGTACATACAGTTGGAGAGTCGAGGGAAATAATTAATTTTTCTGAGAAGAGGGAAGGGTTTGGTACCTTCAGCACCTGGGATAGTGCATAGATGATACTCCATAAGAATACATTTGGAATAAGTAGATTTCAAGTCATTGGAAACAGAGGCACAGAGAAGTTAAGTAGCAGGGTCTCAAGGTCAGTACATATCAGAGCTGAAATCTGCCACACTCACATGCTAGGTCAGCCCACTGCTCTGAGCCTCTGAGCCTCTGAGCCTCAACATATGGGATAACCCCTGAGGTCTTCTAAAATCTCCATGAATAGGTTCACAACACATCCTGCTCTGGCAATTTCCCACAGAAGCCTAGAGAGATACACAGACCCAAAGATGCATTTAGATCTCCCTCCCTGACCACCCCCAACCAGTTTAGATAGAGCAAGGTAGATTCTAATCCACCTAGCTGCAAGCCACTTAACTTCACTGTTTTACCGTTACTTCCAGACAAAAAGAGGCTACTGAACAAAGATAGACTGGAAAAACCAGAAAAATAAATTCCTTTGTGCCTTACTCTGTTTTCAGGATCTTTGTCTCACCTGGAAGGGTTGATTTGCAAAGGATTCATGGAATTAAGAGTCCTACCATTAGCTTACCAAGGATAGACTGCTGGGGCCAGTGCAGAAGAGTGCAAAAATGGAGGTCTCATGAGATGTTGATACTGTAAGTATGAACAGATAATTAGGTAACAGGCACAACCACTTAAGGCTTTCTAGCCCAAGTTGCTTTTATACACAGCTTGTCAATATTGTTCCAGGTTCCACAATGCCTTTGAATATTAAATTCTTAACCCCAAAGTCCATTTAATTCATTCAGCCAGTCATCCAATATGATCCAAATTTTAACTTTCTCTTGCATTATTCATTCCCTAGGTAATTTTCTCCAAAACCATGAGGCAAATATAGTAGAACCTCTGTAAGTTGACCATCCAAGGCATAAACTGGTCAACACAAGGAGGTGGTCATCATAAGGAATGAAGCCTACCATTCTGATACATACATGGGGTGCATGTCTGGTCTATGAAAATTAGGTGAACTTAAGAAGGTGACCAGTGTAGGGAGGGGGCCAACTGTGGAGGTTCTACAATACTGCCAACTTCAGAACAAATCTCACATTGGTATCTTCAGCTCCAACCCCAGCTGAACTCCAGACTCAGAGACATTTATCCTGACACATTCACTAGGATCTCAAATAGGTATCTCACACTCAGTGTCCAAAACTAAACTTTTGATCCTCCATCTCCCCAGCTGGCCCCGGCCAAACTGCAACAAAGAATAGCTGGGCATTGTGGTGGGTGCCTGTCGTCCCAGCTACTTGGGAGGCTGAGGTAAGAGAGTCACCTAGGCCCAGAAGTTGAAGGTTGCTGTGAGTTGTGATGCCACAGCACTCTACCGAGGGCAATGAGGTGAGACTCTGTCTCTAAAAAAAAAAAAAAAAAAATTAAGAATCAACTATATGCTGCCTACAGGTGACTCACTTTAAATGCAAAGACATACATAAACTGGACAGGCACAGTGGCTCACACCTGTAGTCCTAGCACTTTGGCAGGCTGAGACAGGAGGACTGCTTGAGATCAAGAATTTAAGAACAGTGTAAGCAAGAGTGAGACCCTGTCTATTTATTTTAAAATAAAATAGAAAATAAAGACAGACATAAACTGAAAGTGAATGTTTAGGAAAAGATATTTCAGGCAAATGGAAACCAAAAGGGAGCAGGTTTAGCTACACTTACAGAAGACAAAATAGACTGTAAGTCCAAAACCATAAAAAGAGTGCTCCTTTGGCAGCACATATACTAAAAAATAGGACCAATGTAGAGATTAGCACAGTCCCTGTGCAAGGATGACGTGCAAATTCATGAAGCATTCGATCTTTTGTTTCCACTTTCTGGTGTTCACAGATAGGGAAACTGAGTGAAGCATTTTATCCCATTTAGGGCCTCATCCCCATTTCTTCATTAAAAAATTTATAGGGCAGCACCTGTGGCTCAAAGGAGTAGGGGCCAGGCCCCATATACCAGAGGTGGAGGTTTCAAACCCAGCCCCGGCCAAAAACTGCAAAAAAAAAAAAAATTATAAAAAGGAACAGAGAAAATCTTTAAAATAAAATAGTGATAAAAGAGCCAATTTATCAAGAAGTTATAATAATTATAAATATGTACGTTTCCTACATCTGAGCACCTAAATATTAATGTATAAAGCTCCAGTAGACCTTCATACAGCAGCAAGACCCATCTTCAACAAATAAAAGGCATTTCTTTCCTAAGCTTATTGAATGAAAGGACTGTTTCTTCTCTTTTTTGAATATTAAGAAGTAAATATTCCAGCAGATGGGAAACATAAAATATAGCAGTGTTCTTATCATCACTGACAGCTTGGACCCAGTACATAATCTAAACAGACAGACACAGGCCATGATGAAGCCATCAGGACAGAGGAGCATCAAAGGGCTCTTCAGGCCAAGGGCAGCCCTCACCCTCCCCAGAAGGTGCTCACCATCCCTTACTGCACCCTTTGTCTCTGAGCTTCCTCCCACCGACCTATAAATACAGGCTGACTCCTCGCTGCCACACACTCGGGCTTCTGCTCTCTGTGTTCCAGGTGACCCCAGCATGAGGACCCTAGCCCTCCTCGCTGCCCTTCTCCTGGTGGCCCTGCAGGCCCATGCAGAGCCCCTGCAAGAGACAGCTGAGCACACCCCAGCTGAGGAGCAGCCTAGGGCACAGGGCCAGGATGTGGCCATCTCTTTTGCAGGGATTGAAAGCTCTGCTCTTAGAGCTGCAGGTGAGAGACCCCAATACTGCTGTGCTATGGAGTCTAGAAGAAAGCTCTGGGTACAGACTCTAGAATTAAGTCTGGAAAAGTCTATCTCACTTTGATGACTTTACTCAAGTCTTTCTGGGCCTTGATATTCCTACCTGTAAATTGAAAATCAAATAAATCTAATAGATTTTCTTTTTCCAAAGACTTTTGCTTCCAAGACATGACTGTGAAATTAGCTGCTTTTAAAATATAAAGGGACATAGTGTCTAATTTTTTATGGGTCTAAATTAGTAGACTTATTTATAGAAAAAATATTTTACTTTGTCTATTAGAGGAGCTTTTAGAAACCAGAGAAGGGACTGTGTGTGTGTTCCAGTGTGTGTTAATTAGCTTGATCAAAACTTTCTACAATTTATAATATACAAAGTCATTGTTTGCCAATTTAAATAATTAAATAACATCTTAAAAAGAAAATGAGAAATTTGAATTTGGAGGGTCTTCAAAGGCTCCTTGAGCACCAAAGAATTGGGTTCACGGCATGAACATGTACATTGCAGAAGCTTTAGCTGCAGATAATGATCTAGTTCCCAGAGAGCCTTGTTAGGACAGGGAGGTCATGCTCTACACTCAAGATTAGATGTGTGGATTAGGAGGAATGAGGAGTAGATAACCCTGAGGTGGAAAGGTGCATATTGGTCCAGTGGGTGGGTAAAAAACATGTACTTAATAGACTCAGGTGGGATAAAAATTATGATTTTGCATGACTAACACATAGTCGGCGATTTATGACAAGATGTAAATTCTAACATGACTGGTACTATTTCTATTATTAGCAGGCATATTGCTTCTTAGACTATTTCAGTTATAATGGTTCTGCCTGTCCCTTCCTCCCCCTCACCAATATGCCTGACCCCCTCTTCATTCCACAGGCCCTCAGGGGAGAGCCACCTGCTATTGCCGAACCACCTGCTGTGATTACCCTGAGGTCCACGTTGGACACTGTACCCAAAATGGCAGACGCTACAGGTTCTGCTGTCGCTGAGCTTCCTTGATGAAATCAAAGCAGTGCAGGACTCAATCTGAAATCCTGGGAAAAAAAACCAATTTACTCTGTGTTCTTTATGTCTTTTCTCATTTCTGTCTCCAAAATAAAGTTCTAGCATTAAACGCGGTGACTGTGTGTTTTCTTTTACCGTTTCTTTTTCCTTTTTGTTTTTTTGTGGTCTTTTCATGTGCTGGTTTCTTCCCTTGTGTAGAGAGATATATAGAGATATGTGTATGTGTATACATGAGCTATTATCAGTATCATCCAGGCCTATCTACCAAAGCATTTTATATACATGAGATTGCTCTTCAAAAATGCAAAATGCACTCCCACAATTGCTCAACTGCACTTTGACACATGCACTCTCTTAGGTTGCCTTAAACCCACTGATTATACTGGGTTTCCGAGCTTCAGAGGAATGCCAGAAAAAGTGTAGTGAAGGAGAGAGTTCTCTGAGCAGCCTGGAGCCTGTGTTGGTGCTGCAGGTGCTGAAATGCAAGACATGGTGCACGTGTGTGAGTGGAGGGTGGACACCAGGTCTGGGGGAGGAAGGCAGCAGGAGGGCCCTCAGAGATTCTCACAGCATGTGAAATGGCCACTGATCCCTCCACTGGTCTATCTGAAACTGCCCACCCCAACATATGCACCACATTTTGGGTTTTAGTCCCTGTGAACTTAAATCCTTCTCACATTCAAGAAGTCATACTCAGTACCCAAACCAGTCTGACCTGTAGGTAGGATATGATATGACTCTTCTCCTGCCTCTCATCTCTTTTTCTCCCCTAGACACTCACTGCCCCTTGAATAATGTGTACTTCAAATGGCCTGTCAAGCCCTGACCAGAAGTCCACAGACAGGGGTCCAGCTTTAGACCCCATATGTTGCAGTAAATATTGTATTGCAACTCCACACACATGTCAGTTCAAGCCATGCTTGCTCCTATTGAGGCAGACACTAGTAAAATGCCCCCCAAAGTTCAAGAGTTTTAGAAAAGCTAATGTATGCAGTGAAAAGGACAGAGTCTAAAAAGGCATAATTCACTATTGTTGACTAAAAGAATATGATGGGACCAGATGCTGCTGTGACCACCAACACCAACAAGGACCCAGACCCAGGAGCAGGTGTTCTCTATGCCCTCTTCACACTGCCTCTCAGCCCCAGACACAGGGTCAGCCTGTCTGAATATGCAGCCCAGGGTTCAGACACCCCACTGAGACCCCACCTGAGGAAACACAACACACATCTCAGGGGGAGCTGAGTGGGTTTGTATCTAACAAAAAATCATCCCAGCTCTTCTCATTTCTAGAGGGATGAAGACCAATGATCGTATTTGGGGTTCAAGGGTAGGCAGTTCCTAGTCCTTCTTTGCATTCCTATTATTGCCAGTAACTTGAAGTTACTATCTGAATCTGGTAACCTTGGTCATGCAGTCACTCTGGCATCATAAACTTCAAATTCATGGGTGACTCTGAATGTAGACCTTCCAAATAGATTTTCCATCTCAATGGGATTTATAGGCCAGTTAATTCTGACTACCACTGGTTGACCAACTAAAGAACATAGCCACATTCCCAAAACCAAACATTAATTTTCTCTTTATACAATACAGACATCCCTCCCCCCAAAACCCAACCTAATATGGAGAAAATAAAATTTCTTTGATAGACAAGGCACTACTTTTGTCTCTAAATTTCTATCTGTGCTGCCGAAGATTAGATGTTCCTGTTGTCCTGGACTCTGCTCACATCACAAAGCAAGAAAAGTGTAACTAACCACTTGTTGCCCTCTCCACCACAGCTGCAAAAGTGGGAGGTGGTGAAATATTTTTGCCCTGAGATGATCCATTGATTGGAATAGAGGAGAGGCTCAATCCTTTCAGAAAATTAATTCAGTTCTGGCCTTTTGTTACCTATGGTTCACAAAGCCAAGGACATTTGTCTTGCCTTCTGCCAAATAATGCGAAGGACAGATCCTCTCTCACCCTGATCTTATTCTTCCAACCTTTAAGGCCAAGTGCTTTAAGATTTTCTCTACACTTAGATACCTTGAGCATGTAAATGCCTTTTAACATATAAAAGGTCATAATTCAGATAACTGTAAATCTTCTGGGACTTCTTCGTATACTGTTTTCTACTACTAAGACCAAACTTCTTAATGTTACAAACTCTTAGAAGTGGGGGGAGAGGTGAGTAGCATCAGAAACCACGAGTTTCAGTCCCAAAAATATACCTTCAGGTAAAATAATTTTCTCATGTGTAAATAAGTGTATGAATATATTGTCACTATTTTGTGTTAGAAAGTGTCAGTACACTGGGCTTTGCTTAGATGATGTTAAGAGCAGTGCAAAGCTCTGTGCTGATTATGCTGACTGAGCACTCAGCGCACTAAGTACAGGATCTGCTGTGGGTAAGAGCCGTGCACCTAGGGAGGATGTGCTCTCTCCAGAGGCCCCACATCTAATCTGAAGTAGTCACAAGGGATCATACTCATTTTTGTGAACTCAGGGCCTCACTGGAGGACATTAGACTATTTATTTTGATAAATTCTCAAAATGCTGATTTCATTTTAAAAATTGATAAATTCTAGCATTTTTTATGGAATTTCCTTTGTGTTTCCTTGGAACACCTGCTTGGAACTAACATGATGATATTTAAACCCTGAGGTTCAGAGGAAAAGCCTGTTTGCTGAACACCACCTTGCAGGGCTCCCATTTGAAGGCTTTCTGGGATAAATACTTGTTGCCTCCCGCTGGCCATGAAGTGCTACTGCAGTGCTATCTACCCATTTCCCTGCAGGGGCAGGTCCCACTTGACAGGGAATAAATACAGCATGGGCAGCAGGTCACCCTCTGATGACTGAGGATGTTTCAGCTGGAAACATCAGTATGTCATCCGGTGAGCTACTGAGGAGAGAACAGACACAGCCCTTGGCCCCAGCAGGCTGCATTCCGAGGGCATCTCCAAGATGTTCAGTTATTATTAGGGCTTTGATGTGGGGGCGGGGGGGGGTTAACAAGAGAAAGGCAGTTAACAGGGATAAGGTTCTCATCCTCAGGACTGCAAGTCATAGAAGGGACATCATTTCTCACAGGGTTGCAGGAGCCTGGTGGCCAAAGAAGGGAAATTCACAAACCTGTGTTTGTCCTTGTTCATCAAAAGCAGGACACAGTTATAAATTGGTTTCATGAAAGTATTGGGTACATTGTATATTTTTTCTTCCATTCTTGAAATACTTTACAAAGAAGAATATTCTCCAACTCCATCCATGTAAAGATAGATCACAACTATAGCCCAGTATGAAGGAGAGAAGTAGAGGGGGATGGAAGGGGGGGCTCAACAGGGGGGAGGTTCAATAGAGGGAGGGTGAATGGTGGGACCACACCTATGGAGCATATTGTAAGGGTACAAGTCAAACCTACCAAGTATAGAACATAAATGTCTTAACACAATAATTAAGTAAATGCGATGAAAGCTATATTAATTAGTTTGATGTAACCATTCCAAATTGTATAAAAAATCAACACATTGTACCCCACAAATGCATAAATGTATTTATGATCTATATGTATGTGACTTAATAAAAGGAAAAAATATGCAAATATCCTTTTTAAAAAGCAGGACGCAAGAGTAATGTGCCCTTCAGAATAAGACTTATGCTTTGGTACATGAACATATGTGAGTATGAAGAGAGGGAGAGGATTTAGGAGAGAGAAGGAAACCACAGAAATTTCCTTTATTGTCCCCAAACCTCTCTGGGGTTATGTTTATTCCCAGTGTCCCCTCTATTTGCTTTGTGCCTGTGATTATTTCAGGAGTCCTAATAAAGAACCTAGTAAGATTCCCTGTTCTCCATCTGTCTGAATATTTACCAACAGCCATGTGGACTGGTCTGTGTTATCTTTAATTCCATTTAAAATAAGCTGGGAACCTTTCTTAATTTCCAAAGGCAGGCCAAATAATAAAAAACACAGAATTTTCCTTCAGGTCAAGACTAATAAATCAGAAATTTACCCTGAGAGTATGTGGCCCTCTTAGATCAGGGATCTGAGTAGAAACACTCAGGTAGGATATCCAGATGAGGGTGATGACTGGCATCATCACACACAAGTACAGAAAGGGACACAAACAGCTGTGACTCATAATATACAGGCAAAATTTGGAGTGGAGGAGACAAGTTTCATTAGAAATCTGCACCAAGGTAAAAGGCCATCTCGCTCTGGGTAAATGAATGCCAAATTTAAGTAAATGGGAACCTTTACCAAATTCAAGTAAAGATGCCCATCTTATTAGATCAGGTGAATCTAATAAGATTCCTATATTATTAGATTCAGCATGGGATGCTTCTTTCTGATCTCAGAAAATGGATCAGGAAGAAGCATCCCATGTGTTACCCTTGACTATGATGCCAGCTGTGAGTTTCCCATAGATGCCTTTTATCAGACTGAGAGAGTTTCTCCCTCTGATCCTAGTGAGCGTTTAACAATTCATGATGCCCCATATTTCTCTTACTTTGTTCATTTCTATGCATTAGCATGATAAAGGGAACCCTACAGCCAAAAGGAACATCTCTGGAAATGGCCACACACTTCCAGAATTCCTTCCCCCTGCAAGGATCTCAGCTACGGGATTTGAGAGAAGTCATTCTTATCAAGGGCTTTGCTAAAGACCTGGGAGAAGAAGCCTCTGTCCTGTGTGTGTGTGAATCACAAGCCATCCATATCTTTGAGGTTAGTGAGGTCTCTGTGGAACCCATTTCCTGCAATGCACTCCACAGAGCACATTCAGTAGGTCTGGGGTGAACCTATGAATTTGTATTTCTAGTGTGATCCCAGATGGCACAAATTCTTCTGCTTCAAGGACTTGGTTTCCAGAACACCTACTCTGGAGGGTGGGAAAAGACATTGCTTTCATATGGCCTCCCAAAGCCACCAATAAGCCTCTCAGTGTTCTGAATTCTCAATTCCAGGAACCTTCCCCATCTTCTGCCTTCCTCCTCAACCCCACAGCCATACCCTAGACCTTCTTACCACATGGAAACACTCTCATGTTAAAAATCTAGATCACATTCATTTATTTTCTTTCCTAACTGTCCTGACAAGAAGGTCAGTGCAGTATTGAGCAGCTTGAGGGACAGCAGACATCCTTGGCTCATCCCTGAGATCAGGAAGAAGCATCCTGTGTGTTACCCTTGACTATGACGCCATGTGAGTTTCCCATAGACGCCCTTTATCAGACTGAGTTTCTCCCTCTGATACTAGTGAGAGTTTAACAATTCATAATGCCCCATATTTCTCTTTGTTCATTTTCTTTCATCCTTTTTTCTCCTTATTCATGGATTGCACAATCTCTATCAATCCATAGTCAATGTTCCTAATTCTTTCTTCTACCACTATAAATCTCCTATTGCACATTTCAGTTATTCTATCAATTTCAGAATTTCTTTTTTTTTGTCCAAAATTTCACTTCATTGATATTTTCTGTTTAATGAGATGTCATCATCATAGTTTCCTTTACTTATTTGCTCACTTTTTTTTTAGTTCTTTGGTCACATTTATCATGGATATTTCTTCTTTAGATTTGTTTTGAGTTACCTATATTTCGATGTCAACCCCTTAGTACATATGTAGCTTACAAATGTCTTCTGTCGTGCTGGATGCCTTCTCACTAAATTGGTGGTTTCCTGCTATGCAGAGCTTCTAGTTCGATGCAATCCCACTTGCCTATCTTTGCTTAACCTGTGCGTTTGATGTTTGTATCCAAAAAAAAATTGACCAGATCTACATTAAGAAGCTTCATCCCTGTGTGTTCTTCCAGTCCTTTCATGGTGTCAAGTTTGTGTCTGAATTGTCAATTTGTATGTATTTGATTTTATACATAGTCTGAAATAAGATCTCAAAAATCAGGTTGCACATTTTAGATATTTACAATTTTTAGTCATCACTCATGCCTCAATAGAGCTAGAATTAATGAACATTTTGTTAACTTTCATTAGATCAACTCTGTACCTGGCATCCTACCAAGTTCATTTAGCCTAAACCTTGATAAACTTTTTGTGCTGAGGAGTCTGGGCCAAGCAGGGACCTACTCACCCCTTAACCTCGGGTAGAAATGCCACTGCATCCTGCATCCTGAAATGAGTTGATTCTCTATCCCATTGGGGGTCAACTGGCTCCAGGGTGTAGAATGCCAGACAGTGGCATTCTATCTACTATCTTCAGAATATGATGTAATTCTTCTCTGAATTTTAGAAGCAAAGCACTGTTTCTGCTTTTGTTTTCTTTTTGTAGTATGAAAAAGTAAATATTTCCAGCAGATGGGAAACAGGAAACAGAGGAGTGTCCTTGCCATCACTAGCAGCTTGGACTCAGAACACACACTAAACACACAGACTTAGTAGATGAAGCCTTGAGAACAGAGGAGCATCAAAGGGCCCTTCAGGCCAAGGGCAGCCCTCACCCTCCCAACCAGGTGCTCACCATCCTCACTACAGCCTTTATCTCTAAGCCTCCTCCCACTAACCTATAAATACAGGCTGACTCCTCACTGCCACACACTCGGGCTTCTGCTCTCTGTGCTCCAGGTGACACCAGCATGAGGACCCTGGCCATCCTCGCCACCCTTCTCCTGGTGGCTCTGTAGGCCCAGGGTGGGCAATTGCAAGAGACAGCTGAGCAGGCCCCAGCCGAGGAGCAGCCTGGGGTGCAGGACCAGGATGTGGCCATCTCCTTTGCAGAGGATGAAAGCTCAGGTCTCAGAGCTGCAGGTGAGAGACCCCAACACTGCAGAGCTGGGGTGTCTGGAGAGGAGAACCAGATGCCTCTAGACTCAGTCCCAGAAACTGGCTCTGTCTCGTTAGGTGATTACTATACTGGGCCTCAGTTTCCTCCTGTATATACTGAAAGGTAATAACCAGATGATTTTGAGGCGCCTTTCTTTCTCCAGTGATTTTTCTATCTATGATGACTCTGTGATGTTCACTACCTTTATACTATGGAGAATCATACTAGAGGTATGTCCTGTGTCATAGATAAGATTCCACCATTAAAGAACTGTGTTTTACATTATCTGCGAGAGGAGCCTAAGAAAGTGGAGACTAGCCCAAGGATGTGTATTTTAGCTGGAAGACAAAAAAGCCATAAAACAGGAGTGGGCCTCTAACCCTCTGTGGGACCAGCACTGCCACCTATTTCTATTCCTATTCATTTGGGCTGATGGTGCTGCCAGCTGTGATGTTGCCAATAAAACAAACCCACTCAACCCAGCACGTAGCTGCAAAGGGATTGCCTCTACCTCCCACCTCCAACCCCAGTCCTAGAGCCTGATGCTCTCTGTGTCCCCAGGCTCAACTAGGCGCTTGTCCTGCTACTGCAGAAGAGGAAGCTGTCCTCGGCCAGAGCGCACCTATGGGACCTGCACCTCCGGGGGCCTCCGCTACACCTTATGCTGCCGCTGAGCATCAAGAACACAGAGCTTTGAGACCTAGAACCGAACTTTTGTTCCTTCTAGTCCTTGTCCTCAATTTCCTTCCCTCATCCCAAATAAAGTCTTCATAGCAAGTCCTCTGTGTCTGCAGCCCTTTGATAATCTAAATGTGTCTTAGTTGAGACTCTTTGGGATAGAAGGACCAGAATCCTAGGTTAAACTTTTTAAACAAAATACAATTATAAATTGCATAAATATCAGGAATGAAGAGTGGCCTCCAACAGAAACTGATATAAAAGCTTCAATGATGCTGTGGATCTCCATCTACTTCCCTCGAGTTTCACTGAAACTCACTGGAATTGGATTTCCTCCAAAAGACAACTTCCAAGCGTGACACCCACGGTCACTGTCAGTGTCCAGTGTGCACAGATATAGCACCTTTATGTGCTCAAACCTCAACCCTCCATGCAAAAATATTGTCATCATATGGAATAGATCCAGATCACAATTGTGCCGTTTAAAACATGAGGCTGTATCCTCTCCATTGACACAAGTTTAATTTAGATTAGAATGGGTTGTTAAGGAAGACATAACAAGCAGACAAAGGCATAGGTGCCCCACCCTAGGATATGCTCATCATCAGTATTATCCAGCCCTGTCATAAGCTTCTCTCCATATGCACAAAATGCAAACACACAATTGATCAACTGGACTTTGACTCTGAGTTGCTTTAAAACTGAGAAGATCATTACCCTGCCTATAAAATGCAGCTTCAAAAGTGTATGTGGAACATGTAATTAGGAAAAAGACTTCTCTGACACCTGCAGTCCCCGTTGGTGCTGCAGGTACTGAGGGCCTGTTACCCAAACACCATGCATGTGGCTGAGCACAGGAAGAAAATCAGGTCTGGAAAAACACAGCAGCCAAAGTGATCTATTAGATCACAGAGTAAGTGCTAGAACAGCCACAGCTCCCCTGCCACCTATGCCACACTAGGGGTCTGTGCCTTTTTGAACTTGTGTTCTTCTTCCCTTCCCAGAGAACACACTCACTGCCTAATCCCAGCACCACTGTGGCCTGGTCAGACATCCAGGTGGGTGTCTCTCTTCTCTGAGACTTCCTGCTGTCTCTCTTCTCTGTTCCTTCCCTGACACTCCCCAACTCTGGCACCCTTGTCCAAGTGTCTTTCAAATGCCCAAGGACCTGTCCACAGACCCCAGAGAGATGTCCATCAGAAGCCACTCACATTTACCTGGGCTATGTTTGGAAAAAGTGTCTCTCATTTCAACTCATGGCTATTGTCATGGTGGCCACTGGTTGATACCCTCAAGGAATGCAAGAGTGACAGAGAGACTACAGTTTAAGAAAAAAAACAGGGTTCCAAGGGAGATTATTCGCCATTGTCAACAAAAAAGATCTGAAAGGCCCAGACACTTCTGTGACCAACAATATTAACAAACACATGCAGAATCAGAAGGGAACAAGGGAGCAGGTGTTCACGCCCACTCCATGCTGCTTCTGAGCAGGTCTTAGCCCCATACACAGGGTCTGCCTAACTGAAGATGATGCTCAAGGGTTGTGGCCCCACACTGAGACCCTACACAGTTGGGGAAACACAACACACACCACATGGGGGACAGAGAGGGTCTGTGTCTAATAAATGGTCCTAGCTCTTCCACCTTGTGTAGAGGTAAAGGTCCCATACCAAGATTTGAAGTGTCTTCCTTGGTGTCCTATACCTGCCACTGAAATGAAGTTCTGAAGTCCTTGAACTAATTCAGACAAATTCAAAGAATAACTCAAGGGCCTTTGGACACCTGCATTGTTCCTAACTGTCTGCATGGGCCTTCTTGCTCCTGTGTTTGAGTTGTGCTGACCTGATCTAAGGCTGTCTGCACTTTACCCAGTAGGACACCTGACTCTTTCCCCCAACTCCTGGGGTCTCAACTATAATTTCAGTTTGTCCCTGAGGTCCTTCCTGATTTCTCAAGGGTAAATTGCAACAATTTGTCCCTGAGAATCTCAATCCCCTTCTTCTCTTTATTTTTAACGGTAGAATATGAGCCCACTTCACATTTTTTTTTTTTTTTTTTGAGACAGAGTCCACTATGTCACCCTGGTAGAGTGCTATGGCATCACAGCAATCTCAAACTCTTGGGCTTAAGCGATTCTCTTGCCTCAGCTTCCCAAGTAGCTGGGACTACAGGCACCCGCCACAATGCCTGGCTATTTTCTTGTTGCAGTCATCATTGTTGTTTAGCTGGCCTGTGCTAAGTTTGAACCCACCAGCCATGTAGCTGGTACATGTAGCTGGTGCCTTAACCACTATGCAATGGATGCTGAGCCCCACCTCACATTTGCTACATGGGACTGCTTACTTTCTCCAACACGTGTCTCCCTGTACTGGGAGAAGGCTGCATGTTTTGCTCATCCTTATACCTAGCATCTGTTAATACAATGAAGGGTAGGTTCAGGATGGGGCAGGGGTGTCTGTCTACTCTGAGTCGATGCAGGCCCACTGGGGTATCACATTGGCTGCTGCTACTACAGCCACATGGGGCAATAGAGATGAGAACCCTATGGATAGACATGGTGGGGAGATGTGTGAGGGTGTCCAAATGACCAGGACCATTTGCCCAGGCTCGAATAAGATCTAAACCTGATTACTGAAATGTACATGCTTTGCATGTTTAACTGAAGACCTAGAAGTTATCTTCCTCAGTTAAGCAGCTCACATGGAAGGATAATGAGATAAAGAATGGATCAAATGCACAGACTTCCCTTTCAAATATCACTTTCCAAAGAGGAAGCACCTGTTGCTGTGGAAATACAGGGGCTGAACTTCTATAACACAAATTATCACACACAGATGGACTAATCACAACAGCCAACCCCCAAATGTTCCCCACGTCCCACTCTCCTGCTCTTACTGCAAGATTCATGGCTCCACCTCTCTCCCTTCTGTGGAGTCCGGACCCTATTGTAACAGTCTCCAATGAACGATTCTTGGTCATTTCTACAAAGCATCTGGTGACTTGGGGGAGGCCCTGGGAAGAGTGGAGTGAAGGAAAGAGGGTCCCCGTATCACAGAAGTTCTACATAGCACAGGAGACCAGTGGCCCCAGCCAGCTGGGAAGCCAGTCACATCTGGTGTCAGGGGAGGGTACTCTGTCTATAACTGTACCCAGGGTCTCCTTTTCATAGATTCCTGGCCATGGCCCATGGCTGGCATGGGTGGCTGAGCCAGTGAATACAAGAACTTAAAATCCAGGGCTGGGCCCTGTGTGATCCCTTTCACCCTGCAGGTGGCTCATGGCCCAGTATATTCAAGGGCTATACACCCAGGCTGTTGTCCACTATGGAGCAAATGAGGTTCCCACATCCAAGTTGCCACGGCTCTGGCTTCCAGACTCAGCCTAGCTGAGAGCCACTGAGTCCTGACTCCCAGGGCCTGAATGAAGTTCTTGTTTCTTCCAGCCTCAAGGCTCACAGGCCCATGTTCCTCAGGTGCTGGCAAACTGGTGCCTGTAGGCCTCAGGCAAGGGGATGGCAGCCACATTAGAGTTTTTGTACCTGATGCCATGAGCCTCCCACCACCAGGTATAGCAACAAGAGGGCTGACCACCTACACATGTGTACCCCTGCTAACCATAATGTGTGCTGGTGCCCTTGCTCCCTGTGCCATCACCATTTCTATTCATGCAAAACAGACTTCTTTAGGCTTCTTCCCCTGCAGGCATCTTTCACTGTGCATCTCCTACCCAGACCACCTCAGTGCAGCAGGACCTCCTTTCTGTGACTGTTGCTTCCTGGGCCTTGTTGGACCACCCAGCACCACTGATTCAGATCAGGCTCCCATGTCAGGGCCCCTGTGACTCAGGACTGGTTTTATCCCAGGAAAGTTGAGGGAACCTCACATTGCCTCTCCTCCCCAAGCTACCAGCCTCCTAGAGTGACACAATAGCTTCCTAATGTCATTGCTATTAAAGCCGCAGTACAGGTCCTGGGCCCCTAGACAATCACACTTCTTTTATGAGCTTCAGTCTTGCCTAACTCGCTACCTCCTGCCTGCCTCCTCAACCCTTCCCAGGACGCTGGGGTATCAGTCTGGTCACCACAGAGGAGTCAGATGCTTCTTCCGTAAGAGACAACATTATCCACATTTTCTATGATGCTGAGCCTCTCTATATTGTGACAAAATGTCTTCTGTGTCACCTGGCTACTGTATCAGGGATCAATGGTGAGATGGAACCTCTTGGTCACTGGCACCCCCACTACTAGGACCACACAGGCCCATGGAATAGTCCCAAGATCATACCTCTCAGCTT
The DNA here is from genome assembly GCF_000181295.1 of Otolemur garnettii. NCBI lineage: Eukaryota > Metazoa > Chordata > Mammalia > Primates > Galagidae > Otolemur > Otolemur garnettii. The sequence goes on from NW_003852746.1 coordinate 213,981, forward strand.
AAAATGTAGCTTCTGAGGAAAGCTCTGGTTTTACTGGTTTAAGACTCACTGACATTGCCCCCTCACCCCTTCCTCCAGGAAGTAAGGAATGTGGCTCCAGGTCCCATGAGTGACATAGTCTAGGACAAAAATAAGAAGTACTTACACTGACTAAATCAGGCAACAACCACATGAAAGCGTCATTTCCAAAATGGAAGTGAGGGTATAAGCCACCTCACACAAGTGTCAGGATGGAAGACCCAGAGGTGACAAGGCCCTGAGCTATAGATGTGGTGCTCTTTGCAGATGGCCTTTTCTGCTGTCCTCTGTGCAGGGCGGGTTTGGGGCTGAAATGACTGTGGACTGTCCCTTGTTCCATGACCAGAAAGGATGGTCCAGTGTTAAGTTCTGCTACCTATTGGGGCCACCACAAACCATCCCTCCTCATTTTCCCTCCACACCCACATTCTCTGGACCCTACAGGCCACTACTAATACCCTAGGACCTAAAAGCATCCCTGGGATCCAGTTCCAAAAACAGCCAAACTGTGCTCATGGGCAGGGCCTGATAGTTGGCCCTGGTTCTTCTGCACCAGAGTACCCCATCCTGTGCCTGCCCCTGGCCAGCCAGCCTCAGCAGACTGTGCAGTCGCCTCTCCTTAGGTATCTATTTCCTTGGGAGTGGTGATATGTATTTCCCTTCTTCCAATGTAGTCCCATCTACTCCACTATGAGGAGGAGGAGGATGGTGGAGACAGATCCCTTTTTGATCTATAGGCCTCCTATGATTCCCCTGGAGACACCCAAGGAGAGGTCACATGAGGTAAAGCCTGCACATCCCCCCACCCCATGTTCATCCCACTCCGACTTGGTACCGAGGGGCTCCTAAGCCTGCCCAGGATTGCTCTGAGGACAGTATTTGAGTATTACTAGGTGATAGAGGCTAATGCCAATCTTCTGTCACCCTGGAAGCCTCCCCAACATGGCCCAAGAGACATTATGTCTAATGAAACAATCTCATGAGTTCTTGGACCCAAAGTCCAGAGACAATCATTCAGCCTTGAAATGTCTGTTGTTCAAGCAAGGAGGTGTTTGCTCCCTGCAGGGGACCACACGCTGCACACACACCACTGACTCAGGGAGAGTCCTGCATGTGCTGCCCATGAATAATGGGGTGTGTGCGGTCTCTCCCAGGTGATCTCCAGCACCCCTACTGCTACATGGCTTTGATTTGCTTCTGTGTTAGACCCGGTCCTGGAGAAACTGGTTGAGAATCAGATTCCAAGTCTTCCTCTGTGCAGACACTGGCAGCTTTATCCTTGTCACCTGCACAGAGTGTGCACTGTGATGTGCAGACTTGGATTTGGGGGTGGCTTTTACTATCACTTGGCCCAAGTAATTCAGCCTCAGTCACCAGCCTGGGCACCACGGGGTACACTGCCTTAGGACTAATGGAGGAACCATAGTTTCTTGCCGCCTAGACTTGACCAAGGCTGAGCAGAGAGATCAGGGTACCCTGTGTGGGGCCCTGTGCTGACCCAGCTTTGACTAATTCAGGCTGGGTAGCAGAGCAGGAGAGGGAGACACTTGCTCCAAAACAAAACCAAAACCAATGGAACGAAATGCAACCTAAGAGAAAGTAACCCACACCCCCATGACATTGGGAAATATCCCAAATGACCCTTAAATAGGGAAGGACTCTCCTGCCCGTGTGTGGTTGCAGTACCTCCAAGAGCCTTGGGACAGAGACTGCTGTCTGCCCTCTCCACTCACGCTGACCAGCCTAAGGATCTGTAAGTAACACAGAACTAAACTTCCACTCAGACTTTGTCATTTTGTCATTGAAGCCATGCCTAGAGTCTAAACGTGACTGTGCTGTCACCCCGGAGGGACCAGTGTGTGAACCCCCAGGTGGTGCCCATCTGTCTGAGCCTCAGTGGTGGTAGCAACTCTGTTAAAGGTGAAAATCAAAGTGTTTGTTTCAGAAACACATGTCCCGCTTGAGGAGTCTGGTAGAGACCATACAATCTGCTTAAAGCATTCTGTTATTTGTATGTATATTAGATATATCGTACCCAATAACATATGTGTGATAGAAAAGTCTACTCAAGTCATTGGCTCGTTTTTTCCAGATTATTTATTTTTGTTACTGAGTTGTCTGTGTTCTCATATATTCCGTTACTATCTCCACATCTCATGCACTGTTTCAGATATTTCCTCTTCCTTCTCATCTGCTTTCCCCTCAGCTCGTGGCCCCTGTGCTGTGTGTGCTGTGTAGGTGCACACACGCTGGTCACGCTCACCTGTTTGATTTTCCTTTTACCCCCTGTTCCTTTGGTGTCAGTTTCAGGAAGTAATTGCCAAGATCGATGCCACAGCTTTATAATTCAAAGTTCTTTTAGAAGTTTTATGCGTTTAGGTCTTATGTTTGGATACCCGGTCAATTTTGAGTTGACTATTGTGTATGGAATGAGATAAAGGTCCAGGTGTGAAATACATCAAATCAGAAGGTAGAACATATTAGACAAACAATTTTAATTATCGCTTGTATCTCAACAGAGCTGGAAACAATAAACATATTTTTACCCCTATGTTACCTCTTTGTCAATGTATCTCACTGAGCCCATTTCACCCAAAGCCTGACGAGATCACTGCACTCTCCTCACTGGCACCAGAAAGAGCCTGCCCACCAGAAATTCGAAAGGCCTTTCATGAGAGTGGTGATGGCCAGCCCTGCAGGGACTAACTCTGTACTCTGTTGGAATTCAGTGCTGATTCCTACTGGATCCTTGAGTGCAGCCTTTTGACTGAAGCCAAATATTATAGAATAAATCCCTTTAATAAAGGATTTGCATTTGGTCAAGGGACCACACTTGGAGAATTGGAGCACAAGATCCCCACCCCCTCCACACTCACCAACAGTACCAGGGTCCAAGTTAAGAAATAAGAGGCATTTATTCCCTGAAGGTAGCTAATAGAAGCCTGTTTATTTTATTCTCTTGGATATTAAAATATAAATATTCTAACACAGGGAAACAGAAAAATAGTGTGGGGTCCCTGTTGCTACTCTCAGCTTTGTCCTAGTCCCGACAGTAGAATGCAGGATCCTCTGAGGGACCCTGAGGACATGGGCTTCCCTCACCATCCCCTGGGACGTGCCCTCATCTCTGCTAGAGAGGGTGAGTGGAGGCTCATTTGTCTCTGAGCCTCCTCACTGCCACAGAGTCAGGCTCCTGCCCTTTGTCCTCCAGGTGACCCCAGCATGAGGACCCTCGGCCTCCTTGCTGTCCTTCTCCTGGTGGCCCTCCAGGCCCAGGCTGGGCCCCTGCCAGAGGAAGCTGAGGAAGCTCTAGACCAGGAGCAGCCTGAGCCACAGGATGAGGATCTGGCCATTTCCATCACAGTGCATGAAAACTTCCTCCTTCAAGATCCAGGTGAGAGACACCTACACGGCAGAGCTTCAAGGTCTAGAGCAGGAGGACTGGAGGCTCTGGGATGGGGTCTGCAGGGTCTATGTCACCAAGGGGACTTTACTAAACATCAGTGGGCCTTGGTTTCCTCGTCTGTAACCTGTACTTTGAGACCCAAATAAAATTAAGATAATTCTTTCTTCAACACTTTGATTCCAAGATGGTCTGTGAATTTTGTTAAGGTATAAGATATGGAGAGATATACTGACTTCTTCTTTTTGTATTGAAAAGAGAAGTATAAAGAGAAAATTTGACTCTGTATCGAGAAGCTGCCGAGTGACCGCGGTGTGTGGGGAGATGCACGTGTGATGGGGGCAGGGACATGGAAGAGTGAGACAGGTCTCATGACAACGTCATGTGACCCTGAGTGAGACCCACACTGTGTGTGTGGGGTTTTGTTCCCATTGACTGAGGCTGTTCATGCTCCCAGCTGTAATGCAGCCCATGTCACACTGCTTCTGCAGCCCAGCAGGTGTCTTCTCCTGAATTCCCTGTCAGCATCACTGCTGACCCCAGGACAGAGCTTCTGACACTCTCTCTGTGCTCCCTCATTCCCAGCAAGGAGGTGCTGGTGCCGAAGGTACTGCCGTCCCGGGGAGAGTCGCCGCATTGGCTGCCTCCCAGCCTTCCTCTGGTTATGCTGTCGCTGAGACTGCACGGTGGAGAGGGCAGACGCAGGTTGCTGAGAGACCTGAAGGGCACAGCTCTCACTCCTCTACCTGGTCTTCAGTTTGCTTTCCCCACCCCAAATACAGTATTTGTTCCAAGATACCTGTGTTTGACTCTCCTTATGTTTGGTATGTGTCTGAGTCAAAACACTTTGGAATGTAAGTACCTAAATCTTAAATCAAACTTTTTGCACTATATGCAAATTCTAAGATTGTTAAAAGTAAACTATTGGTTCAGACAGTTTGATAGGGGCGCTCCAGTGATGCTGCTGACCTCTGCATGCACATTTCTGTCCTTTCCCTGTGACCCATTTAGCGTGGATTCATTGCCAAAGATGGTCTCATTTCCAGAAGAACAATCATCTCTGAGTGAATAAGCAGTGCACAGTCATAGCCTCACTAACTCTGAGGACTACCAAACATTATTTCCTCAAGTGTTGAAGCAGGCCTGGGTCCTGCATCTGATGTCTGAGGCCTGGGGTTGCATCAGCTCCACTGAGAAAACATTAACGTGAACTGTTGGGTAATTAAGAAGCACATGGTGAGTGGAGGAGAAATCACAGGAGCTGCACCCACAGTGTGCTCACAGCCAGTGTCATCCAGCCATGTAATAAAGTCAGGCTCTGACGGCCATGAAGTGGGTTTGTACAGACACACACACAATGCACGCATACAGGTCCTTAGCTTTTCTTTACCACATGCATTCTTTTTGCCTTAAATTGGCAGAGAACAGATTCAATTCTTCCTGTGAAATGCAGCTTGCCAGAGTTGCAGAGAAAAGACCACTGAGGCCATCTCACCAGGAGCTTGAGTCCCTGCTGGTGCTGCAAGTGCTAAGGTTCTCACCTCCAGACTGTCACGCTCATCTGTAAATGAAGCAGGAAAGTGAGTGTGGAGAAGAGATGCAGCAGGAGCCTCTCAGGCCCTCAGAGTATGAGCTGGGACAGCCACAGCTCCCCCTGCTGCTCTGTGTGCAGCCACCCAGCCCAAAGAGCACAGCACATTTGGGGTTTGTGTCCTGTGAGCTTGCCTTCCTCCTGCCCTGCAAGGGGACCTGCTCACTGCCTACACCTGGTGTCCTGTGGGGCCAGTGTGACACTAGGTGGACTGTGATGTGACTCTTCCTCCTTTCCCTCATTTTTCTCTGTGCCCCAGACTCTGCATGTTCCTTGAATAATCATCCCAGTTATTCTGAAAAAGGCCTATCAGGCCCTGACCACATAGCCCTGGACAGGAGTCCACTGTGAGCCTCCACATTTACTCAGACCTAGTAGTTGGCTATGCACAAGACACTTCAGGAAAATGATATGTCTCTTCAACTCATGGCTGTTCTTATCTATGTGGGTATTGGTAGAATTCTCCAACAGAGTCCAAGCATGATAGAGAAATGATAGTTTATAATGAAAGGGACAATGTTTCTTGTCAGATTACTCACTATTCTTACCAAAAACAGCATGATGGATTCAGAGACTGCTGTGAACACCAACATCTGTAAAAAATCCCCAGACCCAGGAGAAGGGAGCAGGTGTGCACCACACCCACTCTGTGCAGATTCTGGACAGTCTCAGCGCCAGACACAGGGTCTGCCTGTCTGAGGACACAGCTCAGGGGTCCAGCTGCCCCACTGACACCCTGCCCAGCTGGGAAAACACAACACACACCTAAGGGGGAACAGAGTGGGTTTGTGTCTGAGAGAGAAATGGTCTCAGTGGCTCCACCTTGCTGATGAGGTGAAGGTCACACGCTGAGCTATGGGGTGTGGTGGCCAGGCTGCCTTCTTGGGTGGCCTGCACCTGCCACT
>NW_003852746.1:220497-225340 GCF_000181295.1 Otolemur garnettii
AAACAACAATGACGGCTGCAACCAAAAAATAGCCGGGCGTTGTGGCAGGCACCTGTGGTCCCAGCTACTTGGGAGGCGGAGGCAGGAGATTCGCTTGAGCCCAGGAGTTGGAGGTTGCTGTGAGCTGAGATGCCATGGCACTCTACCCAGGGGGATAGCTTGAGGCTTCTGTCTCAAAAAAAAAAAATAATAATAATAATAATGTAAATGAAATATAGAATAATGTCATGAGTAGAGAGTGGAAACATGAAGCACTAGGACTTGAGGAAGAAGGAAGAGAAGGCCATGATTAGAGGGCAGGAAAATATTTCATGGTCAACCTTAAAATGAAACATACAATGTGATAATATGTGGCTAAATTAAGAAGAGCCAGAGCAGCAGTTTAGGTATAGAAAATGATATTAAGACAAGATATATGTAGGGTCAGGGTCTAATTCCCTTGCATTTTGAAGAAATAATATTTGAGGAGGGACTGATGGAATGGAATCCCTGGCTGACATGCCAGGGGCATCTATTAATTCAGGAAAGGGCAGATGCAGGAAAGGAGGGGGGTGTCTACTCTGAGTCGATGCAGCCCCCTGGGGCACCACACTTGCTGTTGCTGCTGCTGTATCTCTGATGAGCAATGAGAGACGTGCACCCTGTGGACAGAGATGCAGGGGAGATGTACAGGAGAGATGTGTGAGGGTTGCCCAGACTCAGATAAGCCTCAAACCTGATTATTGAAGTGTCGGTACTCTGCATGTTGACTGAAGCCCTAGACATCATCTGTCTTAAATAGCAGCTCACACAGAAGGATAATGAGTTAAAGAATGAGGCAGATGTAGAGACTTCCCTTTAAAACATCACTTTCCAAGGAGGAAGCACCTGTCTGTGTAGAAATACAGGGGCCACCGTTCCATAAGCACAAATTGGCACACACAGATGGGCTAATCACAACAGCCAACCCCAGGGCCCTCCAGTGCTATACCCCCCAATCTCCTGCTTCCGGTGCCAGAGACCTCACTCCACCTCTCTCCCTCCTGCGGAGTCCTGGGCCCTATTGTAACAGTCCTCAATAAACGATTCTTTTCCATTTCTACAAAGCCTCTGGTGCACTTTTTTCTCTAAAATAAAAGACATTGCCTTGTTGTTCTTGTTATGTTTCCTATTTTGTGTTTCTTTGTTTCATTATCTGCTTACTACCTGACCAGAATATAAGAATGAGAAAAGTGCTTGTTCTCTTTTCTTCATTCTGCATTTTTATGTTTGCCGGCAAGACCCTTATGGTCATGGGAGAAGGGTCTTCACTCTAACCTGGCCTGGCACCTTCTCTCCCAGCCTCTCAGTACTGTGAACTCCTAGAGCACAGGGACCCTCCCTACTCTTTGTTCCAACCCTCCAGGATAGGGGGCCCTATGTCCACTTCACAGGTGACCAGGCACCAGGGAGCAACAATCCCCCAGCTAGAGTCAGAGTGGTTGTCAGAGTTGGGGCTCACTGTCTTGGAGGAGGGACCTGGGCAGAAGCACCAAACTGCCCAGCCCCAACCTCAATGGGGGTGACTTTGCCTGAGTCCCCCATTCCTCCTGAGGTAGTGGTTCTCAACCTTCCTAATGCCATGACCCTTTAATACAGTTCCTCATTATAGTGGTACTCATATGTGGACATATCTGCAGATGGGTGGAACCGTCTGGAAACGGATAGAGGAGCCATGTCTTGGTTCCTTAGGGCACCCTTGTGAAAGGGTCATTTGATCCCCAGGTTGAGAACCACTGTGACCTAACGGTACCTATTCCCAGGTCATAACTTCTCTGTTGCTGTCCCTCTGTCCCCAGACCATCTAGAGTATGACTGCCAGAGAAGGCTTAAACCTCAAGCGTGTGGTAGAGGGATGTCCTAAATCGCCTGGAGGTGAAAACCTAACTGATGCATGTAGAATCCAGCTGTAAGGATGGTACAGTGAGCCCTGTGCCCTGAGTTTGCAACCAGCCTGTCACTGCCACCCATCCTTACTCCCAGGGCCTGTGACTAACCATGGCCCATCCTGACTCACCTTCTGCATGTGGACTTCACCGTTCACTGTCAGGAGGGCAGCCATCCACTGAGTATTATGGCCCTGTAGAGATGGCACCACGGGACTTGTGCCTGTATCGCTGGTCACCCAGAATCCGGTCAGCCTGGGGCTCACTCTCCACCAGGTCACCAAAGCCTCCCCAGAAAATGACACCTGCAGGACAGGTCCAACCCTGCAAAACAGGCCTTTCCAAAGGAAGGGAGGCTGTGATCCCCTGGTTCCTCAAATCCTCCCAGCTACAGCATGGAGGAGGTGGCCATTGGGTCACCTTTGCCTAACCCACTAGTGACTTTAGAGGGCCCAGAGTAGGGGAAGAGGGGTCCCTGTACTGCAGGGAGCACAGCACCTGCCACTTGAGCCATAGCTCTATCTCCTGGGGACCTAGTATGCAAGGGGGGCCAGTGGTTTCTGGGTGTCAGGGGAGGGTCCTATAATCATAACCCCACCATGAGTCACCATCATACAGAATTCTGGCCTCAGCTAATGGCTGATGATGTGTACCTGAAACAGTGACTACAGGAACTTGGATCCAAGCACAGCCCTGTGGATCCTTGTCACCCTACAGGTGGCTCAGGCAGAGCATTTCCACAGGCCACACACAGGCTATTATAACTGCTGTGCAGGTGAGGCTGCCCCATCCATGTCGCCACTGCTCTGGCTTCCAAACTCAGCCTGGCCAAGGGCCACTGATGTCCTGACACCATAGGTCTGGGGCCAGACACCCAAACTCATCCCAACTCCCTAGGGCCAGGTGACATCCCCATTCCTCCCAGTCTCCAGGCTCACCTATTCCTCAGATGGTGGCTTCAGTTCCTCAGACTGGTCCTTCCTGGCTTCGGACATAAGAGCTATGGCCACATTAGAGTGTTTGCACCAGCCAAAGGCTGAACACCTTCACATATGTGCCGCTGAGAAGCTCCATGTGTGCAGGTGCCCTTGCTCACTGCATCATCCTCTTTCCGCCAGTGGAAAATTGACCTTGTTGGGCCTCTTCCCCTGCAGCTGTCCACCTTCCACTGTGCGGTAGCATCTCCTATCCAGAGCACTGCCATGCTCTTTCTGCCGCCTTCTGGGTCCTTTTGGACCACTTGGTACTAATGAGATCAGGCTGCCATGTCAGGGGCCCTGTGATGCAGGACCACCTGTCACCCAGGGATCCTCTGGGACCTTAACTAAGCCTGTCTTCTCCAAGCTGTGAGCCCTATAGAGTGTCACAGTGGCCTCCTAATGTCATTGATACTAATGTGGAAAGAGGGGTCCCCGACACCCAGAGAAAAAGGTTTCCTCTGGGGGCCCAGCCCTGCCTAACTCTCCACCCCATGGCTGCTGCCTAAAAATTCACAATCAAGGGTCACTACCTCAGAAGACAGTAGCCTAGGCTAAAAGGTCTCGAAGGACACCACAGCCTCACAGAAGCTGGAAACCTCAAGCATCTCACCTTGACCGTAGGGCCACTACTCAAAAAGCCTACCGTTACATTACAGGACATGGACCTTGGTGTTCCCAGGAGATGGCACTCACTCATGGCCACCAGCCCCCTTGACCCTGCTGACCTGCTTCTCTGAACACTGCCTTTGCTGAGCACCTGCAGATGACCCCATAGGACAGAATTTTCCTGAGATCATTATTAATCTAAGAGGAGCCCCATTATTCATTCCTACCACTGCAAAGAAACCACAGGCTCAGGTCACACTGTGAGGCTGCCCTAGTAGCTGTGCAAAAATCCAGACTGGGGAGACCTGACTTACAAGACGACACACAGAGCTATGAAGGTCTCCCAGAGATACCTCCTTCCCACCTTGCTGGTGAAATGCCTACGGACTGACCTGTGTTTGGTGGGCAGAAAGACTGATCCAGTGTTAAGTTCTGCTGCCCACTGGGGCCACCACAAACCATCCCTTCTCATTTTCCCTCCACACCCACATTCTCTGGGCCCCACAGGCCACTACTAACATCCTCTACCCTGGGGCCCAGTTCCCAAGCAGCCTAACTGTGCTCATGGACTGGGCTGAGACTGTTGCCCACAGCCTCAAATGGTGGAACAGCTATGCCTGTCACATGCCAGGAGCCCTCTCCTTCCCCAGAGTGGCAGCTGACCCCACTGATGTGGCACAGTCACCACCTCATAAAAGGCCTGACAAACCTCCTCCTTCCCTGAGACTGAGGGAGACTCTTTGGCTCTCACTCCATTGCTCCCTGCCCTCAGGATCCAACTCCTCCTCCCTCCAGCCCAGGTGAAGGGCAGATCTTGAGAGTTGGCCCTGGTTCCTGTGTGCCAGGGAAGCCCATCCTGTGCCTGACCCTGGCCAGCCAGCCTCAGCAGACTGTGCAGCCGCCTCCCCTTAGGTATCTATTTCCTTGGGAGTGGTGATATGTATTTCCCTTCTTCCAACGTAGTCCCATCTACTCCACTATGAGGAGGAGGAGGATGGTGGAGACAGGTCCCTTTTTGATCTACAGACCTCCTAGGACTCCCCTTAAGACACCCCAGGAGATGCAGTACGAGGTAAAGCCTTCACATCCCCAAACTCTGTGTTCATCTCACTCTTGCTCAGTACAGAGGGGCTCCTAAGCCTCCCCAGGATTGGTCTGAAGGCAGTATTTGAACCCAGCACCCAGTGATATAAGCTCTCTGCCACCTTAGCAGCCTCCCTCCAAGAGACATTGTGTCTCATCCGACTATATCATGAGACCTGGACCTGATGGTTCTAGAAAATCATTCAGATGTGAGTTTACTATTGGTCAAGCAAAGAGGTGTTTGCTCCCTGCAGGGGACCACACGCTGCA
>NW_003852746.1:227266-233352 GCF_000181295.1 Otolemur garnettii
TTTTTGGCCAGGGCTGGGTTAGAACCCACCACCTCTGGCATATGGGGCTGGTGTCCTACTCCTTTGAGCCACAGATGCCACCCTTTGAGTACAGCCTTTGACTAGAGCCAAATATTACAGAATAAATCCTTTCAATAAAGAGATTTGTTCTGTGAAGTTTGGATTTGGTCGAGGAACCACACTTAGAGAACTGGAGCACAAGATCCCCACCCCCTCCACACTCACCAACAGTAGCAGGGTCCAAGTTAAGAAATAAGAGGCCTTTATTCCCTGAAGTTAGCTAATGGAAACCTGTTTATTTTATTTTCTTGGATATTAAAATATTAATATTCTAACAGAGGGAAAGAGAAAAATAGTGTGGGGTCCCTGTTGCTACTCTCAGCTCCATCCTAGTCCAGACAGTAGAATGCAGAATCCTCTGAGGGACCCTGAGGACATGGGCTTCCCTCACCATCCCCTGGGACGTGCCCTCATCTCTGCTAGAGAGGGTGAGTGGAGGCTCATTTGTCTCTGAGCCTCCTCACTGCCACAGAGTCAGGCTCCTGCCCTTTGTCCTCCAGGTGACCCCAGCATGAGGACCCTCGGCCTCCTTGCTGTCCTTCTCCTGGTGGCCCTCCAGGCCCAGGCTGGGCCCCTGCCAGAGGAAGCTGAGGAAGCTCTAGACCAGGAGCAGCCTGAGCCACAGGATGAGGATCTGGCCATTTCCATCAGAGTGCATGAAAACTTCCTCCTTCAAGATCCAGGTGAGAGACACCTACACGGCAGAGCTTCAAGGTCTAGAGCAGGAGGACTGGAGGCTCTGGGATGGGGTCTGCAGGGTCTATGTCACCAAGGGGACTTTACTAAACATTAATGGGCCTTGGTTTCCTCATCTATAATCTGTATGTTGAGACCCAAATAAAATTAGGAGACTCTTTCTTCAACACTTTTGATTCCAAGATGGTCTGTGAATTTTGCTAAGGTTTAAGACATGAAGAGACATACCGACTTGTTCTTTTTGTATTGAAAAGAGAAGTATAAAGAGAAAATTTGACTCTGTATAGAGGTGCTCTTAGAATCTGCTGAGGGGTGTGGGGAGATGCACGTGTGATGGGGGCAGAGACATGGAAGAGTGAGACAGGGCTAATGACAATGTCATGTGACCCTGAGTGAGACCCACACTGTGTGTGGGGGGCTTTGTTCCCATTGACTGAGGCTGTTCATGCGCCCAGATGTAATGCAGCCCATGTCACACTGCTGATGCAGCCCAGCAGGTGTCTTCTCCTGAATTCCCTGTCAGCATCACTGATGACCCCAGGACTGAGCTTCTGATGCTCTCTCTGTGCTCCCTCATTCCCAGCAAGTAGAATAAGTTGCCAGTGCCGAAGGTCCTGCCGTTCTGGGGAGAGACAACTTGGCATCTGTTTCCCGTTCATCTCGTTTTGCTGTCGCTGAGACTGCGAGGTGGAGAGGGCAGACACGGCCTGCTGGGACACCTGAAGGGCACAGCTCTCACTCCTCCACCTGGTGCTCAATTTGTTTTCCCACCCAAAATACAATATTTGTTGCAAGATATCTGTGTTTGTCTCTCCTTATGTTTGGTATGTGTTTGAGGCAAAACACTTTGGAATGCAAGTACCAAAATCTTAAATCAAACTCTTTGCACAACATACAGTTTCAAATTCTAAGATTTTTGAGGAGAAATTATGGGTTCAGACACAGTTTGACAGAGGAGCTCCAATGATGCTGCTGACCTCTGTATGCACTTTTTATCTTTTCACTGTGACAAATTTAGCCTGGATTCCCTGCCAAAGACAGTCCCATTTCCAGAAGAACAATCATCTCGGAGTGAATAATGTGTGCTGAATCATAGCATCAGTAACTCTGAGGAAGACTAAACACTATTTCCTCAAGTGTTGAAGCCTATAGAACAGGCCTGGATCATAAATCTGATGTCTAAGGCCTGGGGTTGCATCAGTTGGGTAATTAACAAGCACATGGTGAGTGGAGGAGAAAGCACAGGAGCTGCACCCACAGTGTGCTCACAGCTAACCTCATCCCGCCATGTAATAAAGTCAGGCTCTCCCATGAAGTGGGTTTGCACAGACATGCACACACAATGCACTCATACAGGTCCTCAGCTCTTCTTTGCTACATGCACAATTTTTGCCTTAAATTGGCAGAGAACAGATTTGATTCTTCCTGTGAAATGCAGCTTCCCAGGGTTGCAGGGAAAAGACCACTGAGGGCAGCATCTCACCAGGAGCCTGAGTTCCTGCTGGTGCCGGGTGCTGAGGCTCTAACCCCCAGAATCTCACACTCATCTGTAAATGAAGCAGGAAAGTGGGTGTGGAGTAGAGATGCAGCAGGAGCCTCTCAGGTCCTCAGAGTATGAGCTGGGACAGCCGCAGCTCCCCCTGCTTCTCTGTGGGCAGCCGCCCAGCCTGAAGAGCACAGCACATTTGGGGTTTGTGTCCTGTGAGCTTGCCTTCCTCCTGCCCTGCAAGGGGACCTGCTCTCTGCCTACACCTGGTGTCCTGTGGGGCCAGTGTGACACCTAGGTGGGCTTTGATGTGACTCTTCCTCCTGTCCTTCATTTCTCTTTTTGTACCAGACTCTCCATATTCCTTGAACAATTCTCCAAGTTATCCTGAAAAGGCCTATCAGGCCCTGACCACAGAGTCCTGGACAGGGGTCCTGTGTGAGCCTCGACATTTACTCGGACCTAGAAGTTCTTGTTTGTCCTTGCACAAGATACTTCAGGAAAATATGTCTCATCAACTCATGGCTGTTCTTATCTATGTGGGTACTGGTAGAATTCTCCAACAGAGTCCAAGCATGATGGAGAAATGATAGTTTATAATGAAAGGGACAGTGTTTCTTGTCAGATTACTCACCATTCTCACCGAAAAACACCATAATGAATTCAGAGACTGCTGTGAACACCAACATCTGTAAAAAATCCCCAGACCCAAGAAGGGAGCAGGTGTTCACCACATCCACTTTGTGCAGACTCTGGGCAGTCTCCGCCCCAGACACAGGGTCTGCGTGTCTGACTATGCAGCTCAGGGGTCCAGCTGCCTCACTGATACCCTGCCCAGCTGGGAAAACACAACACACACCTAAGGGGGAACAGAGTGGGTTTGTGTCTGAGAGAGAAATGGTCCCAGTGGCTCCACCTTGCTGATGAGGTGAAGGTCACACACTGAGCTATGGGGTGTGGTGGCCAGGCTGCCTTCTTGGGTGGCCTGCACCTGCCACTGATTTGAAGTTTGGAGGCCTTTGTGCTGTGTCCTAAGATTGGCTGACCGCATGTCAGGCAATCTGTACTTCACACAGTGGGGAACCAGGCTCCCTTCCCCCCAGTTCCTGGGACCTCAGCTTACATTTCAGTTTGTCCCTGAGGTCTTTCCTGATTTCTCCATGGTAAATTGCAACAGATATCCCTTTGACAGGTCCATCTTCCTTCTACTTTATGTGTCAAACTGCAGAATTGGAGCCCATGTCGCATTCTGTACATTTGACTATTCACTTTCTGCAACATTGGTCTCCCTACACTAGGAGGGGAGCTACAGTTTTGCTAATCCTTGTACCAAGATGATTACAGAGTAGGTTGATTAAATTAATTGTTTCCAACATGTTAAAATATTAAAAGTTACATTAGTATGACTAAGATGCATAATAGAAAACTAAATCCTACAGGGTCAAAGCAGTTTATAAATCTAATTTGCAGGACTGCTACCTTTTAAAAAGTACTGAAAATAATCTAAATGAAATATAGAAGAATGTCATCAGTGGAGAGTGGCTTCATGAAGCATTGGGACTTGAAGAAGAATGAAGAGATGACCATGGTTACAGGGCAGAAAAATATTTCATGGTGAACAATAAAATGAAACATACAAGGTATTAAAAATGTGGCTAAATTAAAAAGGATCAGAGCAGCATTTTAGGTAGACAAAATGGAATTAAGACAAGATATATGTAGGGTCAGGGTCTAATTCCCTTGCATTTTGAGGAAATAATGTTTGAAGAGAGACTGAAGGAATCGAATCCCAGGCTGGCATGCCAGGGGCATCTATTAATTCAGGGAAGGGTAGATGCAGGAAAGAACTGAGGTGTCTACTCTGAGTCAATGCAGCCCCCCGCGGCCCCACACTTGCTGCTGCTGCTCCTCTCTGATGAGCAATGAGAGACGTGCACCCTGTGGACAGAGATGCAGGGGAGATGTGTGAGGGTGTCCCAACAACCAGGCCACTTGCCCTGAGTCAAATAAGCCCCAAATCTGATTATTGAAGTGTAGGTACTCTGCATGTTGACTGAAGCCCTAGACATTATCTGTCTTAAATAGCAGCTCACACAGAAGGAGAATGAGATAAAGAATGAGGCAGATGTAGAGACTTCCCTTTAAAACATCACTTTCCAAGGAGGAAGCACCTGTCTGTGTAGAAATACAGGGGCCACCGTTCCATAAGCACAAATTGGCACACACAGATGGGCTAATCACAACAGCTAACCCCCAGGGCCCTCCAGTGCTGTACCCGCCACTCTCCTGCTTCCGGTGCCAGAGACCTCACTCCACCTCTCTCCCTCCTGCGGAGTCCTGGGTCCTATTGTAACAGTCCTCAATAAACGATTCTTTTCCATTTCTACAAAGCCTCTGGTGCACTTTTTCCTCTAAAATTAAAGACATTGACTTCTTGTTGTTGTTATATTTCTTATTTTGTGTTTCTTTGTTTCTTATCTGCTAACCACCTGACCAGAATATAAGAATGAGAAAAGTGCTTGTTCTCTTTTCTCCATTCTGCATTTTTATCTTTGCCAGCAAGACTCTTAGGGTCATGGGAGAAGGGTCTTCACTCTAACCTGGCCTGGCACCTTCTCTCCCAGCCTCTCAGTACTGTGAACTCCTAGAGCACAGGGACCCTCCCTACTCTTTGTTCCAACCCTCCAAGATAGGGAGACCTATGTCCACTTAACAGGTGACCAGGATCCAAGGAGCAACAATCACCCAGCTAGAGTCAGGGTGGGTGTCAGGGTTGGGGCTCACTGTCTTGGAGGAAGGACCTGGGCAGAAGCACCAAACTTCCCAGCCCCAACCTCAATGGGGGTGACTTTGCCGAGTCCCCTGTGCCTCCCACAGGTACCTGTTCCCCAGGTCACACCTTCTCTGGTGCTGTCCCTCTGTCCCCAGACCATCTAGGGTATGACTGCCAGTGAAGGTGTGAACTTCAAGCATGTGGTATAGGTATGTCCTAAATCTCTCGGAGGTGAAAACCTAACTGGTGCATGTAGAATCCAGCTGTAAGGATGACACAGTGAGCCCTGTGCCCTGAGTTTGCAGGCAGGCCATCACTACCACACATTCTTACCCCCAGGACCTGTGACTAACCATGGCCCATCCTGGCTCACCTTCTGCATATGGACTTCACCGTTCACTGTCAGGAGGGCAGCCATCCACTGGGTACCATGGTCCTGTACAGATGGTACCACAGGACTTGTGCCTGTGCAGCTGGTCACCCAGACTTCGGTCAGCCTGGGGCTCAGACTCTCCCCCCAGGTGACCAACATGTCCCCAGTAAATGGCACCTGCAGGACAGGTTCAACCCCACAAAATGGACCTTTCCAAATGACAGAAGGATGTTATCCCCTGATTCCTCAAATCCTCACAGCTGCAGAATGGAGGACATGGCCATTGGGGCCCCCTCGCCTGAACCCCTGTCACTTTAGAGGGCCCGGAGTGAAGGAAGGGAGGTCCCTGTAGTGCAGGGAGAGCAGCACCGTCCACTGAGCCATACTTCTGGCATGCAAGATTGCCAGGCGGCCCAGGATGCAAGGGCCCAGGCTGCCAGTGGTTTCTGGGTGTCAGGGGAGGGTCCTATGGTAGAACCCCACCATGAGTCGCCATCATGCAGATTTCTGGCCTTAGCCAACGGCTAGTGTTATGTATCTGAAATGGTGACTATAGAAACTCAAAATCCAAGGACAGCACCTGCGGGTCCCTGTCCCCTCCCACATGGCTCAGGCAGAGCATTTCCACAGGCCACACACAGGCTATTATAACTGCTGTGCAGGTGAGGCTGCCCCATCCATGTCGCCACTGCTCTGGC
>NW_003852746.1:235910-258413 GCF_000181295.1 Otolemur garnettii
CATCCCAAATGACCCTTAAATAGGGAAGTCTTCTCCTGCCTGTGCCTGGTTGCTGTTGCTACAAGAGGCTTCGGACAGAGGACTGCTGTCTGCCCTCTCCAGTCACCCTGCCTAGTCTAAGGATCTGTAAGTAACTCAAACTAAACTTCCACACTGTGATTCAGTTTGTGTCCAGGCTGTGCTGTGCCCACAATCTGACCCCTGACTATGAGGGCATCCCAGAGGGACTCAGCACGTGAATTCCCAAATGGTGCATTTCTGTCTGGGCCTCTGGTGGTGCTACTAGATGTGTTAATAGAGAAACTCAAAGAATTTCATTCAAAAGCCAGGGGTCCTAATTGAAATGTCCAATAAAAATTATAATAGCCTCTTAAAACATTCTTTAATTTGTTTGAATAATACATCCATAGAATCTAGTAAAGAAATATATCAACATGTATGTGTAATAGAAAATTTGTTCAGGTCCTGGACCGATTTTTAGTCATATTATTTCTTCTTTGCTATTAAGCTGTTTAAGTTACTTATATTTTGGGATATCAATCACTTATTTCACATATGCTTTGGAACTATTTTCTCTTATTTTCTCTGTTGCCTTTTCCTCCAGTTGTTGTTTTCTTTGCTATGAATATGCCGGATAGTTTAACACACTTCTCTATTTCCCTTTTATTACCTGTTCATTTGGTGTCATATCCAAGAAATACCTGCCCAATGTTAAAAAGCCTTCTCCCTGTTATTCTTCTAGAAGTTTTATGCTTCCAAGTTCTATGTATAGATTTTTAATCCATACTGATTTGGTTGCTGTATATGTTATGAAATAAAGGTCCAAATGGAAAATATATCAAATCTTAAGCTAGCATATATTAGATAAATATAATTTTTAATTGTCATTTGTACATCAATAGAGCTACAAGTAATCATATTTTTAGCCTTAGACAAACTCTTTACCTATATCTCATGGAGCTCATTTCACCCTGTCCCCTCCACACTGGCACCAGCAAGAGCCTCCCCTACCTGTAACTCAAAAGCCCTTTCATGAAAGTGGTGATGGCCAACCCTGCAGGGAATAAACTCTCTGATCCATTGGAGTGCAGGTCTGAGACCAGGGTCTAGACCTACAGCCAGTAGCAGGATCCATGTTGAGAAATAAGAGGCATTTGTTCTTGAGGTTATTGAATGGAAGTACTATTTATCTTGTTTTGTGAATATTTTTGGAATATTGTTAATATTTAAGCAGGTAGGATACAGGAAAAAAAATAACCAAGTCCCTATTACCACTCTTAGCGCCAACCTAGTCCATGTAGGAGAATGCAGATCTCACACACCAGGATGACAGCTGGGAGAGCAGAGGAAACTCTGAGGAACCCTGAGGGAAAAGGCTTCTCTCATCCTCCCTGGGGAAGTGCCCTAGTTTCTGCTTAGAGAGTGAGAGGAGTCTTGTTTGTCTCTGAGCCTCCTCCCACAGACCCGTAAACACAAGTTGCCTCCTCACAGCCACACACCTGGGCTCCTGCTCTTTGTCTTCCAGGTGGCCCCAGCATGAGGACTCTCAGCCTTTTTGCTGTCCTTCTCCTGGTGGCCCTCCAGGCCCAGGCTGAGCCCCTGCAAAAGAGAGTAGAGGAGACCCCACGCCAGGAGCAGCTTGGTTTAGAGGATGAGGATTTGGCCATTTCCATCAAACTGAATAAAAACTCCATCCATCAAGCTCCAGGTAAGAGACACCTACATGGCAGAGCTTCAGGGTCTACAGCAAGAGGACTAGAGGCCCTGGAATTGGGTCTGTAGGGCTCCATGTCACTGAGGTGAGTTTATTTAACATCAATAGGCCTTGAATTCCTTATCTATAAATTGAACACTGAGATCCAAATAAATCTATAAGATCTCATTTCTCCAAGACTTTTGATTCCAAGATGGCTCGTGAATTTTAAGGTCTAAGATATGGAGAGACCTATTGACTAGTTTTTTTGGTTGTTGAAAAGAGTAGAGTTGATTGTAAAGAGAACATTTGACTCTGTATAGAAGAGCTCTTAGAAATTGCAGAGTGACTGAGAGGTGTGAGAGATGCCTGTGTGATGGGTCACGGACACGGAAGAGTGAGCACTAATGACAACGTCATCTGACCCCAGTGAGACCAACACTGTGTGTGCTGTTGCTCCTACTAACTGAGGCTGCTCATGTACCCAGCTGTAATGCAGCCATGCCACACATAAGCCAACATGTGTCTTCTCTAGAATTCACTGTCAGCATCACTGCTGATCCCAGGACTGAGCTTCTGATGTTCTCTCTGTGTTCCCAGGCCCAGTGAGGGGTAGGGCCTGCGTCTGTAGACGGCCAGCTTGCGCTGCTGGGGAGACTGTCTTGGGCACCTGCTCGCTCCAAGGTGACACCTACTTGTTTTGCTGCTGACCGTCAAGAATGGGTGAAGAGCAGTTCAAGCCTTGCTGTCACTACTCTACCTTGTCCTCAATTTCCTTTTCTTATTAGAAATAAAGTCCTTGGGCAAAGTTGTTGTGTTTTCCCCTCTTTTACATAACACGTGTATGAGCAAGACACATTAGGACCCATGTATCAAAAATGTAAATCAAACTCTTCGGCTCCAAACACTAAGAATTTCAAGAAGGAACTGTGGGTTCAGACACAAATAGACATGAAAGCTTCAGTGATGCTGCTGACCTCTGCATCTGCTCCATTTATTCACAGGGACCCATTTACAGTGGCTTCATTCGCAAAGGCAACCATGTGTTTGGCAAACAGTCATCATCAGTTTAAATCCCACACATTCATGGCATCACTAATTCTGAGGAAACCTCACCCTATTTCCGCAAGTGTGTGGAACAGACCCAAATCTCTTAAGATCTAGGTTTGTATCCATTCCATCAAAACAACTTTATGTATGATTGGAACAAACACATGATGAGTACAACAAAGGCAGAGGTACACCTTGTTATAGTTATTATTCAGCCATATATACTAAAATCTGGATTTCATGTACATGAAGTTGGTTGCCACACACAACAAAATGCACAAGTACAATTACTCATGTTGCACTTTGCAACATGTACTCTCTTGGTTGCCTTAAAACTGCAGAGAACATGATTCTGCCTGTAACATGCAGCTTCCTGGGGGTACCAGGAAGAGTGAACTCAGGGGCAGCATCTCACCAGGAGCCTGAGTTCCTGTTGGTGCTGCAGGTGCTGAGGTTTCTGACATCCAGGTTTTTACACAGGTTGGAGAGTGCAGGCAGGAAGCCAGGTCTCTGGAAGGAACAGCAACAAAAGTGCCCTCCTAGATCCTCAGTTTTGCAGAGATGGCCATACATGCCCCTGCTGGTCTGTCTCCTACTGCCCACCCAACATATATGCCATATTTGGGGTTGTGGCCTTCTCTTTTGAGAAGACAGGCTCACTGCCCACACCTGGTATCACTGAGGGGCCAGTCTGACACCTAGGTGGGCTATGATTTGACTCTTCTCCCTGTCTCTCATCCCTTTCCCTCAGCAGGCACTCACTGACCCTTGAACACATGTCTAATGTATCCTGAAAATGGTCTATCAGGCCCTGACCACAGAACCCTGTGGAGAAGTCCAATGTCTGCCTCCACATTTACTCTGCCTCTAATAGTATCTGTTCGTGATTCCATAACACATTTGAAAATTAAACTCTTTCTGTATAAACCATGGCTACTCATATCAATGTGGACACTGGTAGAATGCTCCCAGCAGTCCAAAAGTGACAGAGAAACCACAGTTCTCGAAGAAAGTGGATAGTGGTAAAGTGCAAATATTTGCCATTCTTGACTCAATCGGATGAGCTCAGACACTTCTGTGACCACTGACACCAACAACAAGTGCCCAGACGCAGGAGAAGGAGCAGGTGTTCTCCACGTCCATTCCATGCTGCCCCTCACATGCCAAGACATGGGGTCTGCCTGCCTGAAGATAAGACTGAGGCCGTGCACACCTGGGGAAACACAGCAACACCTCCGGGACAACAGAGTGGGTCTGTGTCTGAGAAAGAAGTTGTCCTAACTGTTCCCCTTGTACAGAAGGTGAAAGTTACATATTGAGATTGGGGTCTTGGCTGCACAGCCTTCTTTGCTTTCCTGTACCTGACACTGATATGAAGTCATAGGTCCCTGAACTAACTCTCCATATTGTCATAACCATGTCCTGGATCAGGCTGACCCCATCTCAGGGCACCTGCACTCCACCCAAGACAGCTGCCTCCCTCCCCCAGCTCCTGAAGTCCTTAGTTTCTACAGTTTCCATTTGTCCTTAAGGTCTTTCCTGACTTCTCAATTGCCAATTGCAACCAGTTCCCCCTGGGACCTCTGTCTCCTTCATTCTCATTTTCAACTGTAGAATATAAGCCCATCTCACATTCTATAAATTTGACTGTTTACTCTCTGTAACACTTTTCTGCTTACACAAGGAGGGAGCTTCATGCTTTGCTCATCATTTTACCACATTGTCAATCATTGGCCCCCAACATTTTTAGCACCAGGAACCATTTTCATGGAAGCCAATTTTTCCGTGGACAAGGGTGAGGTTTTAGAGATGATTCAAACACGTATCTCCACCTCAGATCATCAGGCATTAGACCAGCAGTTCTCAACCTGTGGGTAGCGACCCCCTTTTTAACAATGAAAATACATTGCGGCATTAGGAAGGTTGAGAACCACTGCATTAGACTCTCATTAGGAATGGGCAACCTCAGTCCCTCACATGCACAGTTTACACTCTGGTTTGTGCTTTAATGAGAATCTAATGTGCTGCTTACTTGACAGAAAGCAGAGCTCAGGCAGTAATGCCAGTGATGGGATTGATTGGAGATGCAGATAAAGCTTTGCCCTTGCTCACTGCTGCTCACCTCCTGTGGAGCAGCCTGGTTCCTAATGGGCCGTGGACTGGTACTAGTTGTCCCCATCCTGAAGATCAGAACCTTCCAGTCTGCACAATCTACACATTGTCCTATTCAAAGTTTCTCACACTTTTCTTCTTCATATGATTCTCCTATATGATTTTGTGATCTGACATCTTTCTTGTTCCAAGTCTGTTTCTCCTTTAAGGGAGAGGCCTTGACCCTTCCATTCTGTGGTTTGACTGGGAACACTTCTGGTATCATGGTCTTTCATCCATGCTAAACTTCACATTGCCATAAACTGCCTGAGTCACTTGATAATTAAAGGCCTGGGTTTTTAATCTAGCTTTACTGAATGTCATTTACCCAGGGATGGAACATTTGAATCTTAAGGACCCCCAAATTGACTCATGTAAAATAAGAACATGATTCTGTTACTTCCATTTGTGGTGGGAGGAAGACAGCCTTGTATGACTGCATAGAAGCAGTATGAAGTGTACGCCAGGAAGTCTTCTCAGGATACACAAAAACAGTTACTGTACTCATATTAGCTAATATTGAGTGATTACCAATATGAGAAAGAATTTTCACATTAACTATATTATGCACCTGTTATCATTAACCAATTTTCATGATGGGTGGGAAAATAAATCTGAAACAGGTTAATTCTCTTAACTCAAATTCAAAACAGATTAAGCAACAAGGCTGACAGAAAATCCCATATATTTAACCACCACCCTATTCCTTCTTGTAAGTTTTCTGAATTCTAGAGTCCAAGTGGTAAGGGTTATTTGGTTTGAGGTGCTCTTGTCACACCAAGTGAACAGGGATGTTCCATGGTTCAACTGCCTCTTTTCCTGGAGCTGACAGATACTTCTGAGCTTATCAGCTTGGATTCTATGTTGTCCTTGTCTCTTACAACCTTAGTTCCTCAAAATTTAGCAGAGTTAGAGCTTGTCTCTGCCTATTTCCTATCCTGAAACCATTTCTCTGCATAAAATGCTGCTGGCTCCTTCCTTTAGTATAACCAAGTCTTAAACTTCTTGTGTGTTTCATTTTAATAGTCACCATAAAATCCATTCTAGCCTCTTCTACTTCCTAAACTCCTAATACTTCATAAATTTCTATTTTACTCATGATGTTCTCCTATGATATACTCTTCAGGGATTTTTGTTAATTTTTTACAGGTGACTGTGACATGAACTAGATGTAGGTTTCAGGTGTTTTCCATTCAGTAATAATGATATAATTTTCTGTCATGTGATGTTTAATATAATTAGCCAATTGAGGGAAAAAGAAATTATTAATCACCTAAATATGTGTTAAGCAGTCATCTTGGCATGGTGGTATAAGGATGAGGATAATGTATAGCTTACCTTATAGAGTAGGGAAAAAGTGGTAGAGAAAGTATTAATAAGTAGTCAAATGTACAGAATATGAGATGACTAGAAATTCTACAGTTACAAATAAAGAGAAGAAGGGGCATTGAGGTTCACAGGGGGAACTTGCTGCAATTTACCACTGAGAAACCATGAACGGCCTCAGGAACAAAGTAAAATTGAACCCTGGGAGTCAGGTGTCCTGGGTGAAGCACAGATGACCTAAGATGGGGTCAGCCTGGCCCAGGCCACAGTTTTAGTTCAAGAAACTCAAGACTTAAGTGCTCTGTAGATGCAGGAAGCCAAAGAGGTAGCCTGTCCCTCACACTAGAAATCAAAATATTTGACCTTCATATTCTACAAGGAGTGAAAATCTGAGACAATTTCTTCATCAGACACAGACCCACTCTGCCCTCCCCAAGGTGTGTGTTATATTTCCTAATTTACAGGGTTCACTTCCCAATGGGGTGTGTAGACCCCTGGGAAGACAGGCAGACCCTGAGCCAGAAGCTGAGACTTGCTCAGAATCAGCAAGGAATGGGCGTGAGGAACACCTGCTCCCTTCTCCTGGGTCTGACACTTGATGATGTTGGTGGTCACAGCAGTGTCCGGACCCTTCATCTTGTTTATGGTGAAAATGGTGATTGACCTGACCTGAAGCCTGTTCCTTTCACTACAAACTATGGTTTCTCTTTCATATTTGTATTCTGTGGGACATTCTATCAGTAGCTTCCCTGACAAGAATAGCCATGACTTAAGGAGACATATTCTTTATCTAAACATGGGTTGTGGAATCACAAACTAGAACTACTGGATCGAGAAGAGAGGCTCACAATGGACTCTTGATGAGGGCTCTGTGGTCAGGGTCTTATAGGCCATTTGCAGGACATGTTTGATGAATGTTCAAAGGACATACAGTGTCTGGGACACAGAGGGAAACAAAGGACAAGAGGAAGAGTCACATCACAGCCCACCTAGGTGTCACACTGGCCCCACAGGAAACCAGGTGTAGTCAGTGAGCAGGTCCCCTTGGAAGGTAGGAGGAAGGCAAGCTCACAGGACACAAACCCCAAATGCATGTTAACATTTTCTCAGTGGAGCTAATACAACCCAGGCCTTAAAAGGCAAGTGTGTGATCCAAGGGTGTTCTATAAAACTCCTAACACTTGAGGAAATAGTGTTTGATAGTCCTCAGAATTAGCAATGCCATGACTATGTGCACTTTAGTCTGATGATGATTTTTGCCTAATACATGGAGTCTTCTTTGGATTGTATTGACTCCACACTAAATGGGTCACAGTGAAAAGACAAAGAAGTAGGTGCAGAAACTGGCAGCATTGTTGAAGATTTCAGATCAGTTTGTGTGAGTCCATAGCTCCTCCTTGTAATTCTTAAAAATTGAAATTGTGTATTGTGCAAAGTTTGATTTAAGATTCTAGTACTTGCATTCCAAAGTGTCTTGACTCAGAAACATAACAAAACTCTCCTATTCTATGTGGGAAGGCATCCAACATGGATTTTTTTATTGCATTTGTTCTCCCACTCAGCTGGAGGAAAAAGCATACACATCTTTCTCACAGGAGAAACCTCCTCACTTGGCTTGTGAGCAATGTAAGAAACAGAAATCCAAGAAAGAGGGAAAGGGATGGGGCAGAGAAAGATGAGGGATTAGAAAAATCCTCACTGACCACTTGGGCAACATAGGGAAACTAGACCCCCAGCCACCTCTGACTGGAGGAACTTACATGGGAATGTCACTCTGAGGGCACAGTAAAGCAGTGGTGGACTCAAGGAGCAGACGAGGCAGTCTGGAGCTAAAGAGAGCTGGCCCAGAAGGCAAGTGCTTGCGTATATGCAAGGGGCAGCCAATCAGTCCTCATGCAGTCTGGGGCTTATTGATTTTGGACTAAACAGCTCCAGTGAGCAGTTTAAACCTCTTAACCAAATGAGAGGATGCAAACAACATCCAGCAGCCAAGATTGAATACTGGGGGAGGGGGGGTGGTGGGCTTAGCTACTAACTGGGCAGAGCCATTATGGGAAGGCCATACGGAGGACCAGATTGTAGTGTCCTAGTGTACAGCTGGCTCTGGTGCACTTGCTAAGCTCAAGCATCTATCCTTGGGGTGAGATGAATGGACCCCTACACTCCCAGGAAGGCCATGTTGTTGTCAGTGTGTACTGTTTGACCTGCCTCCTAAAGAAGCTGGGGAGAGCTTTAGGACCCCAATCATGCAAGGACAGAGTGCTGGCAAGGTGATCAGGCCCTGATTGAGGGCAAGTCCATCAGAAAGACAGGACCCAATCTCCTCTGCAACTAGAAAGTGGTTTCTGGCTTCCATTTTATATACAGGGTGGACATAAAGTTCTATTTTAAATCTCACATGAACTTTATGCCCACCCTGTAAAGCAAAAGCAGCAAGGGTGTTCTCCATCTCCTAACAACACAGCACCACCTGGTGTCCAGGCAACAAATTGCCACATTTGTGTATGTGTGTGTGTGTTTATACACATATATACTTCCTCCCCTTTCACTTTTCTCATTTTTTTCTTTTTTTGGTTTTAGTTTTTTCTTTTTTCACTTTTTTTGTTGTTGTGGTTGTTATTGATTTTTTTATTGGTCTGGTTGTATTTTTATTTTTTAATTTTTACTTTCTTCATTAGCAAGGGCTCCTCCATGTTTATTATGGCTTTTTAGCCCCTTTTATTCTCTCCTCCTTTTTTTTACTTCACTCTTTTTTTCTCTCTTTTGGTAGATATTTTTCTACTTTTTTAAAATCTCTCCTGCATAAATTTCTCATATACAGTTAAGATATATACTTCCTTTTTCTTTATCTTTTAAATTTGTATTTTTAACTTACTGTATCTATTTTATTTTTAACTATTTTTCTTCCTTTTTTCTGAGTGCTGTGAGATGATGGCATTGGTCTGACTGGGAGGGTCATGGCACTGGTTTGGTTTGAGGAGATGACAAGCTCATGAACCAGGGTGTCCTTCTAGCTTTGGCCTTTGGAAGTAGGTAGGTCCCTATCATGACATACTGTCAAGTTTTTCTTTTATTTCTCTTCTATATTTGGTGGAGGTGGGGTCTTACTTTTGCCCAAACTGGTAAGGAGCTCCTGACTTCAAGGGTCCCACCCAGTCCAGCCCCACAAAGGTCTGGACTTAAGGATATGGTCACAGCACCCTGCCAATCACCATCATTTCTTCTATCAGTCTCTTTCTTTCTTTCTATCCTTCTTCTATCCTCCTAAATTCTTTTCTTTCACCACCCCATTTTCTTTTCTTTACCATTCTCTTTTCTTTTCTTTTCTTTTCTTTCTCCCTTCTCACTTTTTACCCTTCTCTTCCTTT
Organism: Otolemur garnettii; assembly: GCF_000181295.1. NCBI lineage: Eukaryota > Metazoa > Chordata > Mammalia > Primates > Galagidae > Otolemur > Otolemur garnettii. The sequence continues at coordinate 245,499 of NW_003852746.1, forward strand.
TGGCCTATGACAAAAGGCCACTTCAACACCTAAGCTCTGAGACAAGGTAATTTAAAGTAAAGGAGGTAATGAGAAGGAAAAAGTAGGGGAAGGAAGTGAGCAAGAAGAAAATCAGGAAGAACCAACAGAAAAATTCGGCAACATGAAAACCAAACCAGAGCAACACCCTAAGGGACCATGAGACAGCTATCACAGAGCATTCTACCTATTAAAAAATTAATGTAAATGACAGAAATTGAATTTAAAATGTAGATAGCAAAGGCAACAAAGGGAATTGATGAGAAAATTAAAAAACAGAAGCAAAAAATGGATGATAGGAGGAATATAGAAAGAATACACCAGAGCTTAAGGAACTGAAGTCAATCAAGGAACTTAAAGATTCAGTAGAGAGTATCAATAACAGATTAGACCCTGGAGAAGAAAGAATCTCAGAGCTATAAGATAAACCTCTTGAGCTAACTCAGGTCATTAAGGAGGCAGAAAAAAAGAGAGAGAGATCAGAACATCTACTCAGAAAATTATGGGACTTCATAAAGTGGTCAAATATATGAATTATAGGTATCCCTGAAGGGGAAAAAGAACATCCCAAAGGAATAGAAGCCATACTGGAGGATATCACAAGTGAAAATTTCCCAACTTTCACTATGATTCCAACACACTCCTTTTAGAAAAATATCAATCCCTGGGTTGTCTTAACACAAATATAACATTTCCAAGACACATCATAATGAACCTTCCCAAAGTCAAAACAAAAGAGATAATTGTACAAGCAGCCAGGAATAATCACCAATTGACCTACAGAGGCAAATCCATCAAAGTGACACAGGTTTATCAGCTTAAATTTTCCAAGCCAGAAGAGAATGGTCATGTACCTTTAACTTTCTTAAACAAAACAAATTTATTTTTATGATAGACTTCTGTATCCTGCTAAGCTAAGCTTCAAAATTGATGAAGAAGTCAAATAAATCTTGTACTCACATGCAAAGGTTGAGGAAATTTGACACAAGATCAGCTCTACAGGAAATACTTAGACCTATTCTCTACACTGACCACCATGATGGACAACCAGCAAAGTAAACATAACCAGCAAAGTAAACATACAGAAACTAAAGGACAAAACCTAGCTTCCAAAATGGTACAAAGGACAAAACTAAGCAACAGACTTTTACAAAACAAGATGAATAGAACTCAGCCACACGTACCAATTCTCTTAATAAATGTTAATGGCTTGAATTCTCCGCTGAAGAAGTACAGGTTGGCCAATTGCATAAAAAATCACAAGCCATCCATAAGCTGTCTCCATAAGGCACACCTAACTTTGAAGGACAAATAAATACTCAGGGGAAAAGGATGGAAAACAATATTTCAGGCAAATGGAAATCAGAAGAAAGGAGGGGTTGCAATTTTATTTTCAGATACAGTGGATTTAAAGCAACTAAAGTTAAGAAACACAAAGGTGATAACTTCATTCTGGCCATGGGAACAAAACAACAAGAGGACATTTCATTCTAAACATTTATGTACCAAATTTACAAGCTCCCAGATTTATGAAAAAGACCTTGATTGGTCTAAGCAATATGATATCTTATAATACTATAATAGCTAGAGACTTTAACATCTCTCTGAAAAACTAGACAGATCCTCTAAACAGAAATTAACAAAGACACAAGGGATTTGAATGTGACCCTAGAACAAATGAGTTTAACAGGCATATCCAGAGCCCACCATCCCAAAGCTAAGGAATATATGTTTTTCCCATGAGAAACATTTTCCATGGAAAATACTCTAAAATAGATCATATCCTAGAATACATATCAAATCTTAATAAAATTAAAAGAACTGAAATTATATCTTGTGTCTTCTTGGGCCACAAGACAATTAGGGTGGAACTCCACTTCAATAAAAATTTTCATCCCCACACAAAGGCATGGAAATTAAACAGCCTTATGCTGAATGACAGTTGAGTCAAGAAAGAGATAAAGGATAAATTTATTAATTTCCTTGAACATAACAAAAATGAAGACACACAAGCCACCAAAACCTGCGGGACACTGCAAAAGGAGTCCTAAGAGGAAAATGTGTCATATTAGATGCCTATATCTGAAAAACAGGAAGCAAGCACAAAAAGTGTCCAATGTACACACCCCATTATGAAACTAATTTATACCTTTTATATGAAAGCTATAACCAAATAACCTAAGAATATGGGGAGGAGGGAGGGAGAAGGGAGGAGAAAATGGGTGGAGAGAGGGCATTTGGAGGGATCACTTCTGAGGTTTATCTTATAGGGGTACAAGTGAATCTTTCTAAGAGTAGAATGTGAACGTTTTAAAACAATAACTGAGAAAATGACATGAAGGCTGTGTTGACCAGTTTGATGGAAGTAGTTCAGATTGCATGTGAAAACCCCACACTGTACCCCAGAAGTGCATTAATGTACATAGTTACCATTCAATAAAAAAAAAAAAAACCAATGAAACACCTTGAAGAGATGGAAAAGGATGAACTATCTATTCCCAAAACTAGCAGAAGAAAAGAAATAACCAAAACCAAATCTGAAAAAAAATGAAAATGAAAACAAAAGAATCATTCAAAAAATTAATGAAACAAAAAGTTGATTCTTCAAAAAGATAAACAAAATCAGGTTTGGCACCCATAGCTCAGTGAGTAGGGCACCAGCCACATACACGAAAGCTGGTGGGTTTAAGCCTGGCCTAGTCCTGCTAAACAATGACAATTGCAACCAAAAAATAGCTGGGCATTGTGGTGGGTGCCTCTAGTCCCAGTTACTCTGGAGGCTGAGGCAAGAGAATTGCTTAAACCCAAGAGTTTGAGGTTGCTATGAGCTGTGACACCACAGTACTCTACTGAGGGAAGACATAGTGAGATGTTGTCTCAAAAAAAAAAAAAAAAAGATAAACAAAATCAACAAACCTTTGGCAAGATTAACTAGAAACAGAAAAGTAAAATCTCAAATAACCTCAATCAGAACTGAAAAGGTAGAAATAACAACAGATACTACAGAGACACAAGAGATTATCTCTGAGTGCTATAATAAACTCTATGCCCAGAAATTTGACAATGAGGAGGAAATGGACCAATATCTGGAATCACACCCTTTTCCAAAACTTAACTAACAAGAAACAGATGTCTTAAACAGACTAATATCAAGTGCCAAGATTGAAGAAACAATAAAACAAATCTCCCAACAAAAAAATGCCCTGGACCAGATGGCTGCCCACAGAATTCTATCAAACCTTCAGAGAAGAACTGGTGCCTATCCTGCAGAAACTATTCCAAAACATTGAGAAGGAAGAAACCTTCCCCAATACTTTCTATAAAGCAAACATCACCCTGATAGCAAAACCAGGAAAGAATCCTATGAAAAAGAACTACAGAAAAATTTCACTAATGAATATAGATGCAAAAATACTCAATAAAATCTTAGCCAATAGACTATAGCTACCCATTAAAAAAATTACATATCAGGGTGGCACCTGTGGCTCAGTGAATAGGGCACCAACCCTATATACTGAGGGTGGAGGGTTCAAACCCAACCCCAGCCAAACTGCAACCAAAAAATAGCCAGGCATTGTGGTGGGCACCTGTAGTCCCAGTTACTCAGGAAGCTGAGGCAAGAGAATCACCTAAGCCCAAGAGCTGAAGGTTGCTGTGAGCTGTGATGCCATGGCACTCTACCCAGGGCAACAAAGTGAGACTCTGTCTCAAAAAAAAAAAAAAAAAAAATTACATGTCAAGTAGGCTTCATCCCAGGGACACAAGGATACAAGGGTTGTAGAGGACACCAAGAGACAGACAACTTCTAAGCAAGATGATTTACAGCTGAGGGATGGACTCTTTGGTGACTTGTCCACAGGAGCTCTTTATGGAGAAAGAACCCTTGCCCTCAATTGTTAATTACTCCCTTCACCTGTATTATTCCATTCAATAAAATGAGGTTGCTCGGGGCTACCCAGAAAGTAAGGGCTAGCCCATCTTCCACAAGCTTGTACTTCTAATCTGCCTCTCGCCTGGTTCCTTCCTGTGGTAACCAAGATCAGAGCCATAGGATCCCAATGGATTGTGACAAAGGGTGACGTAACATATGCAAATCCATAAATGTAGTTCACCATATCAATAGAAGCAAAAATGAAGGTCATATAATGCTCTCAATAGATGCAGAAAAAGCATTTGATGAAATTCAGCATCCTTTCCTAACAAGAACGCAAGGATATAGGCATAGGAATCTCTTGTTATTTCTCCTTTATCATTTCTGATTGATGATATTAGAGATTTTACTTTTTTCTGTTTCTGATTTGGCTAGCCAAATGTTTATTAATTTTATTAATCTTTTCAAAAACCCAACTTTTTGTTCCATTGATCTTCTGAATGATTCTTTTGTTTTCAATTTCATTTAATTCTGCTCTAATTTTGGTTATTTCCTTTCTTCTGTTGACTTTGGGGTTGGAATGTTCCAACACTATAAATTTCCCTCTTAGGACTACCTTTGCAATATCCCACAGGTTTTGATAATTTGTGTCTTCATTATCATTTTGTTCCAAAAATTTGGAGATTTCCTTTTTAATCTCACCTTTGACCCAGCTATCATTCAGCATAAGATTATTTAGTTTCCAAGACTTTGTTTGAGTATGATGATTCCTGTTGCTGTTGAGTTCAACTTTTATTCCATCATGGTCCAAGAAGATACAAGGAATAATTCTATTCTTTTAAATTTGCTGGGGTTAGACTATTGTCCTAGAATATGATCAATTTTGGACAATGGTCTATGGGCTAATGAAAAGAAGGTGTATTCAGTTTTATTAGGGTGAAATGTTCTGTAGCTGTCTATTAAGTCCATTTGTTTTAGAGTCAAATTTAAGTCCATTATTTCTTTGTTTAATTTCTTCTTGAAGGATCTATCCAGAACTGACAGAGGGATGTTAAAATCCCCAACTATTATAGTGCAAGAAGATATCAAATTGTTCATATTTGTTAGGGTTTACTTTATAAATTGAGGAGCCCACTGTTAGGGTGCATAAATGTTAATTATCAAAATTTCTTCATGTTGAGTGTTTCCCTTGACAAATATATAGTGTCTACCCTTATCTTTCCTTATCTTTGTTGGTTTTAAGCCTACTGTATCTGCAAATAAAATTGCAAGCCCTGATTTTTTCTGAATTATGTTTGCCTGTATTATAAATTTCCAGCCTTTCACCCTGTGTCTTTTTTTATCCTTTAAGGTAAGATGAGTCTCTTGTATCAGGTCTGAGTTTTTATATCCAGTTAGCCAATTTGTGCCTCATTAGAGGACAATTTAAGCCATTCACATTAATTGAGAGAATTAATAGGCATGCTAGTGTTTTTGGTGTCATGTTTTCCAAATGTCTAGTGGATATTTTTAATACTTTCACCATTGTGGGAGTTAGATTTTGTTAAATAATTTCTGGGTAAGATGACTTTGGTGGCAAACTGTTGTGCTGGTCACTGTGGAAAATGGGTCTGAGAATATCCTGGAGAGCTGGTTTAGTTATGGCAAATTTCCTGAACATGTGTATGTCAGTAAAGCATTTGATTTCTCCATCATAAATGAAACTCAGTTTAGCAGGATACAGGATCCTGGGATGAAAGTTGTTTGTTTCAGGAGATTGAAGGTCAATGATCATCCTCTTTTGGCTTTAAGGGGTTAAGCTGAGAGATCTGCAGCCCAAATGCCCATCAAAACATAAATGGACTAACAAAGTGTGGTATATGTATACCACAGAATACTATGCAGCCATAAAAAAGGATGATGACTTTACATCTTTTATGTTTTTATTATGTTAAGAATATCTTATGGAAGATTTTTTTTTGGCAGTTTCTGACCAGGGCTGGGATTTGAACCTGCCACCTCCAGCATATGGGCCAGCACCCTACCTTTTGAGCCACAAGTGCCATCCTGAAAGATATTCTTTTTAGTAAAGTATCTCAAGAATGGGAAAAAAGTGTCCAATGTACTTAATACTATTATGAAATCAACATATCATCAACTACACATCCATATGAATGATAAAACACAACTATAGTCCAGAAGGAGGGAGGGGAGAGGAAGCAGAGTGGAGGGGAGAAGGGAGGACATGAGGAGGGAGGATATTTGGTGAGATCTCATTTATTGTGCATAATGCAATGGTACATTTCAAAACTACTAAGAGTATAGTATAAATGTCTTACCATAAGAAATAAGTAAGTGAGATGATGGTTATGTTAATGAGTCTGATTTAAGCATTCCACATTGTATATTGTACCCTATAATTGTACACCATTATAATTTAATTTAAAAAAGAATATAGGCATAGGTGACACTTTTCTATGTCTGACTGAAGCCTACAACAACAAACTCACATCTGATATCATACTGAATGGAGTAAAAGTGAAATCTTCTCCACTTAGAACTGGAACCAAACAAAGATGTCCTCTTTTACCACTACTATTCAACTTAGGACTGGAAGATCTACCCAATGCAATCAGGCAGGAGAAGTACATAAAGGGCATTCAAATTGGGCAGAAAAGGCCAAATTCTCTTTCTTTGCCAATGATATGATGTTATACTTAGAGAACTCTAGAGACTCAACCACAAGACTCCTAAAAGTGATCAAGAAATATAGGAACATCTCAGGGTATAACAACAATGCCCACAAATCAGTAGCCTTTGTATATGCCAATAACAGCTGATTTGAGAAGCTAATCAAAGACACAGTTCCCAGCTCGGCGCCTGTGGCTCAGCTGGTGAGTTCAAATCCAGCGTGGGCCCGACAAACAACAATGGTGGCTGCAACCAAAAAAATAGCCGGATGTTGTGGTGGGCAGCTGGAGTCCCGGCTACTTGGGAGGTGGAGGCAGGAGAATCACTTGAGCCCAGGAGTTGTAGGTTGCTGTGAGCTGCGATACCACGGCACTCTACCCAGGGTGACAGCTTGAGGCTCTGTCTCAAAAAAAAAAAAAAAAAAAGGCACAGTTCCCTCCACAGTAGCTTCAATGAAAACAAAATACCTAGGAATATACCAACAAAAGAGGTGAAGGACCTCTACAAAAAGAATTGTGAAACCCTAAGAAAAGGGTTTCCATTAATAAATGGAAAAACATACCCTGCTCTTGGCCAGGAAGAATGGACAATTGTTAAACCCAAAGCAATCTACAAATTCAACACAATCCTCATTGAAATACCAGCATCATACTTTGAAGAACTGAAAAATATTGTTCTGCATTTCATATGGAACCAGAAAAAAAAACCTGAATAGCCAAGACAATTTTTAGTAATAAAAACAAAGCTAGAGATATCACTCTACCAGATTTTAGGTTATATTACAAGTCCACTGTGCTCAAAACAGCATGGTATTGGCACAAAATTAGAAACATAGACATATGGGACAGAATAGAAAACCAAGAGATAAAACCAGTCTCTTGCAGCCATCTGATCTTTGATACACCAAACAAAAGTATAAACAGAGGAAAAGAATTCCTATGCAACAAATGGTGCTGGTAGAACAAGATAGCCACATGTAAAAGACTGAAACTGAACCCACACATTTCACCACTTACAAAAATTGACTCAAGAAGATGGCCAACAGGTGACAGTCTCTGACAGAAGCTTCATCCAGAGGGAAGGATAATGTCCAGAAAACACCCAATAATGTCAAAGATTGGGAGCCCAGCCAAGAGAGAAGAGTGATATCTGCAGGACACCTCTGCTGAGGCAAGTCAAGAGTCCAAGAAAGCAATCTATAGGTACATAATATATCCCAAAGGAAAAGTGTCCATCCCCTCCCCCAAGAAGTTGTGTTTTTCTCTTTGTTTTCTCTTTGTCTGCTCCTGTACGTGTTCTACAGGCAAGCAGTGAACTGAGGACCCTTTATCTCACCCCACGTGTGAGAGCTACAGGAAGGGGGTTCCACTCCCCTAGAGGGGCCCTGCTGAGGTTCTGAACACTCTCTTGCCTGGCAGAAAAACTGAACAAACGTTTTCACTGCCATTTTGAATTTCCAGCCCACACTTCCCCCCTTGCCTACAGAAATAGTGATGGGGGGCCCAAGAGCAGCACCCCCCCACCCCTGTGAGACCAAGCGCCCAATCCCCGTCCTGCAGCCAAAGATCTGCTAGACCCACACGTGTTCCACAGGTGGCAGCAGAGGAGTCCCCCACTCCAGGCACCCATGCAGGAGGCCCCAGAACTGCTTGCTAGAGCCACACACCTCCCATGGGTGGAAGCATAGGAGTGCTCTGCTCCAGGCAGGTCCCAGAACTGTTTGCTAGAGCTACATGCATCCCACAGGCAGTGGCAGAGGAGTCCCCCACTCCAAGCACCCCCATTGGGCAGGCCCAGAACTGCCAGAGCCTTGTGCTACCAACATCCCAGGCCAGTGGCCCAAGAACTACAAGAGGACAGTCAGTTGAGAGGGAACCACACTAGAATGGCAGTACCCAGAGGCAAAGAGCAGCAGCCACAGCAGCAGGAACAACAAGGCTCACACCCCTGAGGCTCTTCTGGACAGACACGCTCTGCATCTCTGGGCAAATGGAGAAAGCTGGCATCCTCTGGTGGCAGCCACTGACTGAACGGTTCTAGTACAGACTCCAAACAGGGTAAATTCAGCATGGAGGACAGAATCAGTGAAAAAAACTCTGGCAACTTGAATGAACAGAGTAGATCAACTCCCCCAAGGAAGGATGGAGCAGATGCAATTGAAGACCCATCCATAAACAGATGGTTGAGATGTCAGAAATCGAGTTCAGAATTTGGATAGCAAATAAGATTAACAGAATGGAAGTAAGGAGGGAATTAGAATTTCAAGAAAGTATTCAAAAGATGTCCCAAGAATTCAACAATGTCAAAGATAAAATGACCAAAGATTTTGAAACATTGAGGCAAGAGTTTGCAGCCCTCAAAGATCTGAAAAATATGGTAGAATCTCTTGGTAACAGAATGAAGCAGGCAGAAGAAAGGATCTCTGACATTGAAGACAAAGCTTTTGAACATCCCCAAGTGCTCAGAGATGAAGAGAAATGGAAAGCAAGAATGGATCATTCTCTCAGAGACCTCTGGAATATTCGAAGAAAACTAATATTCACCTTATAGGAATCCCTGAAGGCAATGAAGTTGCTTCACAAAACAACTTTCCAGACATGCCAAGAGATTCTGAAATTCAGATAGCAGATAGTTTCAGAAACCCAGCATGACTCAACCCAAATAAGGCATCCCTCAGACATATCATAATTAACTTTACTAAAGTTAATATGAAAGAGAAAATTTTGAAAGCAGCTAGAAGTAAGAAAACCATAACCTACAAGGGGAAGAATATTAGAATGACTGCAAATCTCTCTGCTGAAACCTTTCAGGCTACAAGAGGGTGGTCATTGACTTTTAATCTCCTAAAACAATATAACTTTCAACCCAGGATCCTGTATCCAGCTAAACTGAGTTTCATTTATGATGGAGAAATTAAATACTTTAATGACATTCACATGTTGAAGAAATTTGCCATAACTAAACCAGCTCTCCAGAATATTCTCAGACCTATCCTCCATAATGACCAGTGCAATCCTCCACCACAAAAGTAAACTCACTCAGAAACTATTGATCAAATTCCAACTTCCACAGTGGTTAAAGGATTAAAAATGTCCACTGGACTTTCGAACAACTTGATACCCAAAATTTTACCAGGCTTATCAATAATTTCAATTAATGTGAATGGCTTAAATGTCCTCTAAAGAGGCTGAGATTGGCTGATTGGATATAGAAACTCAGACCAGATATCAGCTGCTCCTGTATACAAGAATCTCATTTTACCTTAAAAGATAAATATAGACTCAGGGTGAAGGGATGGTCATCTGTATTCCAGGCTAATGGAAAGCAGAAAAAAAGCAGGTGTTGCAATGTTATTCACAGATACAGTAGGTTTTAAACCAACAAAAGTAAGCAAGGATAAAGATGGCCACTTTATATTTGTTAAGGGCAATACTTAATATGATGAGATCTCAATTATCAATATTTATGCACCCAACCAGAATGCACCTCAATTTATAAAAGATACTCTAATTGGCATGAGCAACTTGATCTCTCCCAGCTCCATCATAGTCAGATATTTTAGCACTCCTTTAGCAGTGTTGGATAGATCTTCCAATAGGCTTAGCAAAGAAATGTTAAATTTAAATTTAACTATTCAACTTTTGGATTTAACAGACATCTCCAGAACATTTCATCCTAATAAAACTGAAACACATTTTTCTCATCAGTACACAGAACATACTCCAAAATTGATCACATCATAGGTCACAAGTCTAACCTTAGCAAATTTAAAAGAATAGAAATTATTCCATGCATCTTCTCAGACCATCATGAAATAAAAGTTGAACTCAGTAACAACAGGAATCTGCAGACTCATACAAAAACATGGAAGCTAAATAATCTTATGCTGAATGATAGATGGGTCAGAGACAAGATCAAGAAGGAAATTAGCAAATTTTTGGAACAAAACGATAATGAAGACACGAGTTATCAGAACCTCTGGGATACCACAAGGAAGTCCTAAGAGGGAAATTTATAGCATTGCAGCCTTCCTCAAGAGAACGGAAAGAAAGGAAGTTAACAACCTAATGGAACATCTCAAGCAACTGGAGAAGGAAGAAAATTCTGATCCCAAATCCAGCAGAAGAAAAGAAATAACCAAAATTGGAGCAGAATTAAATGAAATTGGAAAAAAAAAGGATTTTATAACAGATTAATAAGTCAAAAAGTTGTTTTTTTGAAAAGGTCAATAAAATAGATAAACCTTTGGCCAACCTAACCAAGAAAAAAAGAGTAAAATCTCTAATTTCATCAATTAGAAATGGTAAAGATGAAATAACAACAGACCCCTGAGAGATTCAAAAATTCTTAACAAATATTACAAGAAACTTTATTCTCAGAGACATGAAAATCTGAAGAAAATCTACCAATACTTGGGAGCATGCCACCTTCTAAGACTTAGCCAGAATGAAGTGGAAATGTTGAACAGGCCTATATCAAGTTCTAAAATATCATCAGCTATACAAAATCTCCCTAAAAAAGCCTGGGACCAGATGGCTTCACATCAGAATTCTACCAAACCTTTAAAGAAGAACTAGTACCTATATGACTTAACCCCTTCCAAAACATAGAAAAAGAAGGAATACTACCCAACACATTCTATGAAGCAAACATCACCCTGATCCCAAAACCAGGAAAAGACCCAAGAAAACAAAAGTACAGACCAATATCACTAATGAATATTGATGCAAAAATATTCAACAAGATCCTAACAAACAGAATTCAGCAACACATCAAACAAATCATTCATCACGACCAAGCAGGTTTTATCCCAGAATCTCAAGGATGGTTCAACATATGTAAATCTATAAATATAATTCATCACATAAACAAATTAAAAAACAAAGACCATATGATTCTCTCAATTGATGCAGAAAAAGCTTTTGATGATATCCAGCATCCCTTCATGATCAGAACACCTAAGAAAATTAACATAGAAGGAACATTTCTTAAACTGATTGAGGCTCTCTACAGCAAACCCACAGACAATATTGTATTGAATAGAATTAAATTGAAATCATTTCCACTCAGATCAGGAACCAGGCAAGGTTGCCCATTGTCTCCATTGTTCTTTAACATTGTAATGGAAGTTTTAGCCATAGCAATTAGAAAAGAAAAGGCAATCAAGGGTATCCATATAGGGTCAGAAGAGATTAAGCTTTTACTCTTTGCAGATGATATGATTGTATATCTGGAAAACACCAGGGATTCTACTACTAAACTCTTAGAAGTGATCAAGGAATACAGTGGCATGTCAAGTCACAAAATCAATACTCATAAATCGGTAGACTTTATATACACCAACAATAGCCAAGCAGAAAAAAACAGTCAAGGACTCTATTCCATTCACAGTAGTGCCAAAGAAGATGAAATACTTGGGAGTTTACCTAACAAAAGATGTGAAATATCTCTATAAAGAGAACTATGAAACTCTAAGAAAAGAAATAGCTGAAAATGTTAACAAATGGAAAAACATACCATGCTCATGGCTAGGAAGAATCAACATTGTTAAAATGTCCATACTACCCAAAGAAATATATAATTTTATTTTTTTAATTTTATTTATTTATTTACTGGTGTCACAGCTCACAGCAACCTCCAACTACTGGACTTAGGAGATTCTCTTGCCTCAGCCTCCCAAGTAGCTGGGGTCATAGGTGTCCACCACAATGCCTGGCTATTTTTTGTTGCAGTTTAGCTGGGGCCAGGTTTGAACCCTCCACCTTGGGCATATGGGGTCAGTGCCCAACTCAGTGAGCTACAGGAACCACCCTGCAATATACAATTTTAATGCAATCCCTATTAAAGCTCCACTCTCATGATTTAAAGATCTTGAAAAAATAATACTTCATTTCATATGGAATCAGAAAAAAAATAGCCAAGACATTACTCAGAAATAAAAACAAAGCAGGAGGAATCACGCTACCAGACCTCAGACTATACTATAAATCAATAGTGATAAAATGGCATGGTACTGACATAAAAACAGAGAGGTAGATGTATGGAACAGAATAGAGAGCCAAGAGATGAATCCAGCTACTTATGACTACCTGATCTTTGACAAGCCAATTAAAAGCAATGAGTGGGGAAAAGATTCCCTATTTAACAAATGGTGCTGGGTGAACTGGTTGGTGACCTGTAGAAGACTGAAACTGGACCCACACTTTTCACCATTAACTAAGATAGACTCTCACTGGATTAAAGATTTAAATTTAAGACATGAAACATTAGACTCTCACTGGATTAAAGATTTAAACTTAAGACACGAAACCATGAAAATACTAGAAGAAAGTGTAGGGAAAACACTTGAAGAAATC
>NW_003852746.1:259895-273770 GCF_000181295.1 Otolemur garnettii
ACACTGCTGGTGGGATTGCAAACTAATATGATCCTTTTGGAAAGACATCTGGAGAACACTTAGAGAACTAAAAATAGACCTGCCATTTGATCCTATAATTCCTTTACTAGGTATATATCCGGAAAACCAAAAAGCACACTACAACAAAGATATTTGTATCAGAATGTTCATTTCAGCCCAATTCATAATTGCTAGGTCATGGAAGAAGCCCAAGTGCCCATCTGCCCACGAATAGATCAAAAAACTGTGGTATATGTACACCATGAAATACTATGCAGCCCTAAAGAAGGATGGAGACTTTTCCTCCTTCATGTTTACATGGATGGAACTGGAAAATATTCTTCTTAGCAAAGTAGCTCAAGAATGGAAGAAAAAGTATCCAATGTACTCAGCCCTACTATGAGACTAATTTATAGCTTTTGTAGGAAAGCTATAATCCAATTATAGCCCAAGAATATGGGGGAAGGGGAAAGGAAGGGGAAGGGAAGGAGAAGGATGGGTGGAGGGAGGGTGATTGGTGGGATCACATCTATGGTTCATCTTTTAAGGGTACATGTGAATCTTTCTTAATGAAGAATATAAATGTCTTAACACAATAACTAATAAAATGACATGAAGGCTATATTAACTAATTTGATAAAAATATTTCAAATTGTGTATAAAAATAGCACACTGTACCCTATGACAGTATCAATGTTCACAGCTATGATATAATAAAATAAAATTGACTCAAGATGGGTAAAATATTTAAATCTAAGACATAAAACAATAAAAATCCTAGAAGAAAGTGTGGGAGAAACTGTTGAGAATGTTGGCCTGGGGAAAGATTTTATGAAGAAGACTTCAGTGGCAATTGCAACAACAAAAATAAACAAATGGGACTTAATTAAACTGAAAAGTTTCTGCATAGCTAAGGACACAAAAATTAAAGCAAAAAGACAACTTTCAGAATGGAAAAAAAATATTTACATGTTATGAATTTGACAAAGTCTTGATAACTAAGATCTATAGAGAACTCAAATTAATCGACAAAAAAAGTGCTAGCAATCCCATCTATCACTGGGCAAGAGACATGAACCGAATCTTCTTTGATGAATACAGACAAATGGCTAACAAACATTAAACAATTCTCTTCATCCCTAATCATCAGAGAAATGCACATCAAAACCACCCTGAGATATCACCTAATCCCAGTAAGATTACCTCACATCACAATTCCCAGGGTTTCAGATGCTGCATGGATCTTTTACACTTTTGGTGGGACTGCAAACTAATACAGCCTCTTTGGAAAGAAGTCTGGAGAATCTTCAAAGAACTCAAATTAGACCTTCCATTTGACCCCTCAATCCCACCACTAGGCTCACCCAGAAGATAAAAAATCATTTTATCATATAGACATTTGCACTAGATTGTTTACTGCAGCTCAATTTACAATTGCCAAGATATGGAAACAATCTAAATGCCCATCAACTCAAGAATGGATTAACAAACTGTGGTGTATGTATGCCATGGAATACTATTCAGCCATATAAAAGATGGAAACTTTACATCTTTTTTATTAACTTGGATGGAGGTGAAGCACATTCTTCTCAGTAAAGCATCACAAGAATGGAAAAGCAAGTATCCAATGTACTCAATACAAATACAAAGCCAGTATACAATCTAATACCTTCCTTCATAGGAGTAAAACTCAATTCAAGTTGGGGGGAAGTGGAGAGGAATGGAGGACAAGGAAGGGAGGGTATTGGTGTGCTTCACTTAATGGGCACAATGTAGGGGCATATGGCCCATCTTTTGGGTGTGGAACACAGTTACAAGATGGACTCTACCTAACAAATTCAAATATTGTGACCTGATGGTTTGTACCCTCACATTAACCTGTAATTTTATTTTTAAGTACAAGAAGGGGAAGGAGGAGGAAAGGGAGGAGGAGGAAGAGGAAGAGGAAGAGGAAGAAGAAGAAGAAGAAGAAGAAGAAGAAGAAGAAGATCTTTTGACACTAAGGAAAGCCCAAATGGGAAGATGCATTTTACATTGAAAAATGAAAAAAAAAAGTCAACAAAGGATTGCATGATTTGCAGCTGAAAAAATGAGACAGGTAGGGGAGAGAAACCATTTTCTACCATAAGCCTGGATTTCATTCTGGAGATGGCCTCAAGAAGTGTCACACTCAGAAAAGTATAAACAAAAATAAGCAAGCACATTTCAATTATTTTATGTAACTTAAAATAGATAACAAAATCATCATGTGAGTCCATATTTATGTTTTTCACTTTTAAAACTGTAGGATAGCTGGTGGGACTGCAAATTAATACAAATTTTTTGGAAGGAAGTATGGAGAATCCTTGAAGAACTCAAACTAGACCTCCCATTTGACTCCACAAACTAAGCATCTACCCAGAAGGAAAAAAAAGCATTTTGTTATAAGGACATTTGCACTAGACTGTTTATCATGCTCAATTTACAATCACCAAAATGTAGAAACAACCTGGGTGTCCACCAACCCAGGAATGGATTAACAAGCTGTGGCATATGTATACCATGGAATACTATTCAGCCATTTAAAAAGGTGGACTTTACATCTTTTGTATTAACCTGGATGGAAGTGGAACATATTCTTCTCAGTAAAGCATCACAAGAATGGAGGAGGAATCCAATATACTCAATTCTAACATGAAGGCAGTAGGTGAGTTAATACAAGGAGTGGGGGGCAGGGGAATGAAGGAGAAGGGAGGGGATAAGTGGGTGGTTACAGTGTGTGACACACCTCTTGAGGGAGAGACACAAGTTTAATAGGGACTTTTTCTAACAAATGCAATCAGTGTAACCTAATTCTTTTTACCCACAATGTATCCCACACAATAAAAAAAAAAAACTGTAGGATAATTATAAGGAATCCACCAACTTCTTTCCCACCCAAATTCAATAAGAGCCAGGGAGTTTGTGGGTGGCAAAAAAATTGGACTAAAAAGACATGCAAACACCAAAATCTTGCAATAAGAACTTTATTTGGGATAGGGAAAGCAAGTTGAGGACAAGGTAAAGGACTGACAGCAATGCCCCTTAGCTCTCAAAGGAAATTACAAACTGGATTTTCTCTATTCTCTATGCTCAGCTGCAGCAGAATGCATAGAGATTATCCCTGAGGAAGCAGGTTCCAATGTGACGTTCCCCCAAATCACAGAATGCCCTTCTGCAAGAGCAGGTCACCAGTCTTCCTAGGAATGTGAACAAAGAGACAGCATTAGAAATTGAGTTCCAGGATTAGCAGTGAATGAGGAGAATGCTGGAGAAGTCACATGCTGGCTTATGCTGGCTACACAGTAGCTGGATGAATGACCAATCTCAGTCAATAGGAAGAAATACCCACACAGTGTTGGTCACACTCAGAGTCACATTCATGTTGTCATTCGTCCTCACTCTTCCATGTCCCTGCCCCCATCACACATGCATCTCCTCACACCCCTAGGGTATTCAGCAATTTCAAAGAGCTCCTGTATACAGAGTTAAATGTTCCCTATATAAGTACATCTATTCTTATAAATCCAGAATTATTCAGTAGGTCTCTCCACATCTTAAACCTAGCACATTTCACAGATCATCTTAGAATCAAAAGTCTTAAAGAGAGCAGGTCTCTTAAATTTATTTGGATCTGAGTGTTCAGTTTATATATGAGAAAACAAGGCATGGAGATGTGATATAAAGTCATCTGGGTGACATAGACTCCTGCAGACCTGATTCCAGAGCCTTTTTCTAGTCCTCCTGGTCTAGACCTTAAAACTCTGCCATGTTGGTGTCTCTCACCTGGAGCTTCAAGGAAAGCATTTTTATCCCATATGATGGAAATGGTGACATCGTCTTCCTTTAGCTCAGGCTGCTCCTGAACTGGAGCCTCCTCTGGTCTCTTTTGCAGTGGCCCAGCCTGGGCTTGGAGGGCCATCAGGAGAAGGGCAGTGAGGAGGCCAAGGGTCCTCATGTTGGGGTCACCTAGAGGACAAAGAGCAGGAGCCCAGGTGTGTGGCAGTGCCACAGTGTGGCAGGCAACTTGTGTTCATGGGTCTGTGGGAGGAGGCTCAGAAAGGAACAAGCCTCCACTTACCCTCTAAGGCAGAGACTAGGGCACTTCCTTAGGGAGAGTGAGGGAAGCCTTCTCCCTCAGGGTCCCTCAGAAGTTCCTCTGCTCTCCCAGTCACCATCCTCCTATGATCTGTCCTCTACCATCTGGACTAGGTTGGAGCTAAGAATGGTAATAGGGACCCTGCTAGTTTTTTTTCTTATTTTCCACTTCCTTAAATACTTCCATTTTAGTATTTATAAATAAAATAAACAGTGCTTTAATTCAATGACCTCTTGGAATAAATGCCTCTTACTTTGTGGACAAATAGTGACAGACCTGAATTTCAATGCTCTGAAGACTTAATTCATTGCAAGAATCAGGGACATTACCCACCTTGTGAAGGTGTTTTTGAGGTTACAAAGTGAGTAAGTTCCATTTGAGGCCAGTGTGGAGAGGGCAATAAGCTCATTGGACTTAGGTGAAATGAGCTCCAGGAGACACGGATACAGAGTTGGTCTAAAGCTAAAACAATGTTTATTTCCCACTCTATTGAGGTACACATGATAATTAAAAATTGCCTGTATCTGATGTATACTAACTTAAGATTTGACTTCTAACACATATGACCCTTTATCTCACCCACATACAACAATTAAGGTGGAATATATTGACAACCTAAACATAAGACCTGAAAGCATAAAACTTCTAAAAGAATAATAGAGATGAAGCTTTTTGACATTGATCTGTGCAATTATTTCTTGCATATGATACTGAAGGCACAAAAAATAAAAGGAAAAACAGACAAATGTAATTACATTGAACTTTAAAGCATATGGACCACAAAGGAAACAGCCAACTGAGAGAAAAGACACCTAGGAAATAAGAAAGTGTCTGCAAACCATGCACGAGATAGGGGGTTAATATCAGAATATACACGTTCCTCAAACAACTCAATAGGAAAGTACAAATAATCTGAATACAAAATGGGCCAATGACCTGAATGAACTTTTCTATTATACATATGTTTATCTATTAGTTATGATATATCTATAATACATATAAATAAAACAATGTTTTAAGAGGCTATTATAGGCTCTATTGGACATGTCAATTTGGACTATATGTTTTCACAAAAACTCTTTAAGTTTCCCTGGTGGTACCATGAGAGGCCCAGACAAACATGCACCAGCCGGAGATTCATGTTCTGGGTCCCTCACGGTTGGGGTCAGACTGTGGGAATGGCTTCGATGTGGAAATCACAAGGTAAAAGTTTAAGTTTTGTGTTACTTACAGATCCCTAGGAGAGGCAAGATGATAGGAGAGGGCTGATGACTGGAAAGGGCTAACAGTAGTCCTATGTCCCAAGTGTCTTGTAGCAACAGCAACCCTGCTTAAGCAGGAGACTTCCCTATTTAAGGGTCATTTGGGATGAGATTTCCTAATTTTGTGGGGTATTTTCTGTTGGTATTTTCCCCTATTTTTGTAGACACAGTGACTTGCTCCATTGTACAGGTTGGAGTGCAGTTCTAGCGGATACTTTTTAACCAGTTTTGTGCCACAGCAGATGAGAAATTTGGTGCAAAGCTGGGGATAAAACGACTCCACAGAGACACCCCTTATCTATCTTGTTTAGGCTTGGCCAAGCCCAGGGACCAAGAAAATATGGTTCTTCCATTACTCCTAAGGAAGTGGATGCCACAGTGCCCAGGCTGTTGGCTGAGGCTGAATTACCTGGACAAAGGGAGTATTAAAAGCCCCCCAGAAATCCAGCTCTACAATCACAGGGTAGCAGGTGTTGGACTTTCCCTGAGTTAATGGTGTGCGTGCCACCTAGTCCCCTGCAGAGAGTAAATACCTCTTGCTTGCCTCATAGATACATTAAAACTAAATCATTTTCTAGGACCTTTAGGGACAAGGAGATTGTTGTATGACACCTTAAATTTCTTTGAGGGACCTGTGGAGGCTGCCAAAGTGGCAGAGAGATTGGCATTGGCCTCTATCACCTGGTACTGTCACCAATACTGTCTCCAGAGCAATCCTTGGCAGGCTTAGGAGCCACTCCATGTCCAATGGGAGTGGAATGAGTATGGTGGCCTGGGCCAGGGAGGTGTGCAGGCTTTACCTCATGTGGCCCCTCCTGGGGTGTCTGAGGGGGAGTCCGAGGGGGAGTCCTAAGAGGTCTGTGCACATCAAAAATGGATCAGTCTCCACCATCTTCTTCTTCCTTGTAGTGAAGTAAATGGGACCACGCTTGGGGAAAAGGGAAATACAGCTGAACTTCCATCACTGACCATCTCCTTATGTTGACTTCCTCCTTAAATTAATTTAATTTTTGTCTAGACCAGACATACAATATGTGCACTTAATGGAAGACTGACCTTTATATATTGCCCATCTCTGTAAGTTATATCTTGACCACTTGGACTATAACACATAGTAAATGGGTCATTATAAAGTTTTTGATCCACAAAAACCTCAAGAAATGTAAAATCCATGTGGGTAGAAACAAATGAAGGTCTCCCAGGAATATTAATAAGCCAATCAAGTTGAAACTTGCACAGGTGAATCAATTGTATTTTGGAAGTGAAATAATGGAACATAACACAGTCTATCTCAAAACTTTTGTAGTGACCCACAGATTAATTTACCCTATAACTTGAGCAGTTGGGTGCACTCTCTACCAAGGGGTAGAAGATATGGGCTTTGCCCCTAATTGTGTTATTTTTTCCTTAGTATGGGTTCTTTTTTCATATTTTATTGTTACCACATGTTGGGTTAGACCTGACATCCAATTATTTACCATGTGTTGTGGAAGAGTTTTTCAACATGAGGAACTGTCTGAATTTTAGGTACATCCTATAGTTACTGAAAAATTTTACAGTTTATTGAGAGATCATGGTACAAAGGAAAGAACTCAAAGAAAAAGGTTGATCTTCTACGTTTTCTGGAAAGCAGCAGCTAAAGAAAGATGGCAGAACATTTTTGGTGTTAGGAAGACCACAGAGAGCAACATCCCAAAACATAAACTTGAGTACTTGGAGAGGATATGGTGAGGAAAGCAAAGACCTACAATGGAAAAAAGGGGGAAACTTCCCTCCATGAAGTCAGGTTCAAACAAATGAGAGCAGTTAACACCCAAATATCCAGGTCAATGATCCAAGAAGTTGCTAAAAAAAGAATTGCACAGGAATTTGGGGTGGCAGATTTCCAAGCATCAATCAAGAAATTTAAAGTGTGACACAAGATCTCCTACAAAGTCTTATGTGCCGAATCCAATGAAGTTCCACTAGAAGTTGGGGAATAGTTCATCAAAAAGGTCCCAGACTGCACCAGAGGCTCCAAAGATGACAACATCTTTGACACTGTCAGAGTGTGAACTAGTTTTCAAGGCGATGCCTTACAGGAGCCTCGTCATGAAGGGTGAGCTTATAAGAGCAGAAAACTGTCCAAAGAATGTTTCACAGTTCTGCTCTGTGCTAACCAGAGCTCCTCAGGGGATGGAGAGACAAAGGGAGCTGGGGACAGAACAGAGGCAGGTCTTAGAGCTCTGGGGAGGGTCTGGACCCAGGGCGGCTCCCTCCCCAGTTCTCCATTCTCAGCCTGGCTGATCCTGGGCCCTGAAGGTGGGCTGTGTGGCCTGGGGTGACCCCGAGTAGCCAGGGAGGGGTCTGTCTCCAGGGCCTCACTCCACTGGGACACCTCTGTGGGCTCCTGGAGATTTGCCCTGTTTAAGTAAATATCTATCAGGACTTTTATTTGAGGAATAATTTGTAAAATAAAAGAATTAAAAAGAATAAAGACACACATGCATGTATATAGTAATTAACTATTCTAGGTGGTGAATTTATATACAGGGTGGACATAAAGTTCGTGTGCAATTTGCTATATTAAACTACTTTAAATTGCACATGAACTTTATGTCCACCCTGTATATTATGATTTAATATATATGGTATATAATTGTGCAACATGTTATTTTTAAATATATATTATACATATACATTTTTATAAAAATACATAAATATATATAGTATATGCATAAAATAATTATATAATACATAATTCTTACACTAATACATACTAAATACTGTATTTTATATATAATCTCACCTCCTAGAATAACTATTTTGTGATATATTCTTCCAGTATTTTATTCTTTCTCTACATACCTATTTTCTTTTTTTACAAAATTAACCTAGAAAGTGTATATGAAAGTGTGTCCCTGCCATCAAAGGCCTAATTTACACACTTATGAACAATGTGTGGAGATATTTTAGGAAATCTGGAGAGCAGGTCAAGCTCTGTGCAACGGGAAGGCAGGATCCTGCAGGACACAAGCTCTCCTCTGGCAAAGCCCTGCCCCCTGGGGTGGGCCACACACCCACGGCATCTGTCCCCAGCCTCAGTGGTGCTGGTCCCTTGGGACCTTCAGAAAACCAGAGTTACCAGCCTAACCATGGGAGCAGCACTCACTCTCTGGAACACTACTCCTGGGCTCCCCATGGGGCTGATGCTCCTGTCCTTGCCTCCTCCCAAGTCTGCAGTGGGGACAGCAGCCCACAGCCCATCAAGTTCTCAGTCTTTGCTGAGATGACTGTCACCTGTGCACTGCCTCCTCCTCCTGGTCTTTCTCAAACTCTAAGCTTGAATAGGACAAAGTGGTTTTTCATTTGTGTCCCCCTCATTTCTCTCTCTGAACTGCACCAGCACCTTGGCAGAGTTCAGGGGTTTCAGCAGCAAAATCATTATACCTAAAATCTTAGCAAGACCTTCTCTTTCATCTTTACCCAGACTGACCCCACTGGTTTTACAAGGAGAGGTCAGCAGACACAACTCAAACTGCTCTCTGAGGAGGTGTGGCTGAGTGTCCGAGGAGTGTTGTGAGTGAGTCTTGTCTGGAACTCATAAGGAACCCTGACATAGGACTGGGGTAAACACTCTGAGCTGCTGGTGTTCAGTGTCCCAGCAGACAGTGTGTCTGGGCTTGGGGAGGAATCAAGCTGTGGAGTATGGGGGTGGGTAGTATGTGGGCTGCAGGTGGGCCTGCAGGTGGGGATGGCTCTGATGAGAACTCTGCACACTCCAGGAACTCAGATGCAGGCTAGTGTCCCCTCCCTGGGCCCTCTCAGGGATAGCTGGCTGCTCCAAGTCTCCTGCCCTTTGCACAATTTTTCCAACCACCTATTTATAAATTGTGTATATTTTCATAATGTAGTCTGTAGCAATTTTACAATAAACTATGAAAGAAGATCCTTGGATCTTCTTTCCCAGGAAGAGAGGTGCCTATTCCCCTCTGAACCCAGGGCTAGTGAGCAGTAGAATATACCCAAGTCAGTTCCCTGATGATTTCTGGGCCAGACTTAAGAAACTAGTATATTTCACTTCTTCTCTCTTGGATAGTGCTAAGCTCTGAGTATTTTTGTCCCTCTGGAATTCATATGCTAAAATCTTAAATGCAAGGGGGTAGGGTCTCCTGCTAGGTGATCAGGTGAGGAGGACAGAGGGACTGAGATCTGACCCTAAAGTTCACAGATGGAGAAATCTATCTGGTGATGGGACTCTGGAGTGGACCAATGTGGTAGAGCACAGGGACAAACCATAGGCAGGGTTTTTGTCTTTGAACTTTTTGACATGATGGACTTGTTTCAGGGAAGACAATTTTTCCACGGAACTAGGTTGGGGGTGGACAAGGGAGATGGCCTCAGGATGGTTCAAGCACACTGTACCTCCTCTCAGATCATCAGGCATTAGATTCTCATAGGAGGGTCTCGCACATGTGCACTTCACAGCAGGGTTTGTGCTTCTATGAGAATCTAATGACAGCACTTACCTGAGAGGAGGCAGAGCTCAGATGGCGATGCCAGTGATGGGGAATAGCTGGAAGTACAGGTGAAGATAGCTCACTTGCCTACTGCTCCCCTCCTGCTGCGCATCCCAGTTCCTAATAGGCCACATTCCTATTCCAAACCACAGGCCAGGGGTTGGGGACCACACTTCACAGGTTACAGTACTGAGGGGCTGAGGGGGGAGGTGCCAGGTCATGTACTTCGAACCCTTCTCCAATATCGTAAGTGCCTTGCTGGACACAGGCCTTTCAATAGAAAAGGAAAAAGGTACAGAATGGAGAAAAGAGAACAAGCACTTTCTTCATCTTTATATTCTGTTCAGGTGGTAAGTAGAGTTTAGAACTCAAACAAACAAATGGAAATAACAACAACAACACAACGTCATTTTAAAGGAAAAATTACACCAGAGGCTTTGTAGAAATGGCAAAGAATTGTTCAGTGAAGACTGTTACAAAAGGGCCCAGGACTCCCAGCAGAAGGGAGAGAGAGGGAGTCAGGTCTGTTGCAGCCAGAGCCGGAGACCAGGGGGTGGGGGTGGGGGGAGCAGTGGGACAGCACTGGAGGGCCCTGGGAGTTGGAGAGAGAGGGAGTCAGGTCTGTTGCAGCCAGAGCCAGAGACCGGGGGGTGGGGGGGCAGTAGGACAGCACTGGAGGGCCCTGGGGGTTGGCTGCGGTGGTTACCCCATCTGTGTGTGCTAATTGTGCTTATGGAACGGCAGCCCCTATATTTCCACACAGACAGGTGCTTCCTCCTTGGAAAGGGATTTTTTTTTTTTTTTTTTTGGCAACAAAGTCTCACTATGTCTCCTTCTGCAGAGTGCTGTGGCATCATAGCTCACAGCAACCTCAAACTTTTGGGCTTAAGTGATTCTCTTGCCTCTGTTTCCTTGGTAGCTGGGACTACAGGTGCCCACCACAATGCCTGGCTGTTTTTTTTGTTGTAGCTGTCATTATTATTTAGCAGGCCTGCGCTAAATCTGTCAGCCTCAATGTATGTGGCTGAGCAGGGGCTAACCACTGAGCTGGGGTGCTGAGCCAGAAAGTGATATTTGAAAGGGAAGTCTCTACATCTGCCTGCCTCATTCTTTATCTCATTCTCCTTCTGTGTGAGCTGCTATTTAAGACAGATAATGTCTAGGGCTTCAGTCAACATGCAGAGTACCTACACTTCAATAATCAGGTTTGGGACTTATTTGAGTCAGGGCAAGTGGCCTGGTCGTCAGGACACCCTCACACATCTCCCCTGCATCTCTGTCCACAGGGTACACGTCTCTCATTGCTCATCAGAGATACAGCAGCAGCAGCAAGTGTGGGGCCACGGGGGGCTACATTGACTCAGAGTAGACACCCCAGTTCTTTCCTGCATCTGGCCTTCCCTGAATTAATAGATGCCCCTGGGCATGTCAGAATGGGATTTCATCAGTCTCTCTTCAAACATTACTTCTTCAAAATGCAAGGGAATTAGACCCTAACGCTACATAGCTCTTGTCCTAATACCCTTTTCTCTACCTAAATGCTGCTCTACCCCTTCTTTTAATTTACCTCCATTATAACACCATGTATGTTTCATCATAAGACTCCCCATGAAACATTTCCCTGTCCTCCAACAATCATGATCTCTTCCTTCTTTCTAAAATCCTACTGCTTCATCAACACACATTATACCCATGATGTTCCCCAATATTTCAGTCTTAGATGATTTTAATTAATTGTTTAAAGGTAGCAGTCACGCAAAGTCGATACATAAACTGCTTTAACTCTTTAGCTGTCAGTTTTCCTCTGTGCAGCTTGGTAATAATGATGTAATTTCTGAATAGTATATGATGTTGGGAATAATAGATTTCATCAAAATTAATTTATTATTCACATAGTAACCCTGGAACAAAGCTTAGCAAGACATGCAACTCCCCTGCTAGTGTAGCGAGACAAATGATACAGAAAATGAACAGTCAAATGTACAGAAACTTGCTGCAATTTACCATGGAGAAATCAGGAAAGACCTCAGGGACAAACTGAAATGTAAGCTGAGTGGAAAAGGAAAGGAACTGGGGGAAGGGAGCCCAGTTCCCCACTGTGTGAAGTGCAGATGGCCTGACATGGGGTCAGCCAAGCTTAGGACACAGCACAATACACAAAGGCCTTCAAACTTCAAATCAGTGGCAGGTGCAGGCCACCCAAGAAGGCAGCCTGGCCACCACACCCCATAGCTCAGCGTGTGACCTTCACCTCATCAGCCAGGTGGAGCCACTGGGACCATTGCTCTGTCGGACACAAACCCACTCTGTTCCCCTTAGGTGTGTGTTGCGTTTTCCTGGCTGCACAGGGTGTCAGTGGGGTGGCTGGACCCCTGAGCCGCGTCCTCAGACAGGCAGACCCTGTGTCTGGCGCTGAGACTGCCAGACAAAGTGGGTGTGGTGAACACTTGCTCCCTTCTCCTGGGTCTGGGGATTTTTTACAGATGGTGGTGTTCACAGCAGTCTCTGGACCCATCATGCTGTTTTTGGTGAGAATGGTGAGTAATCTGACAAGAAACACTGTCCCTTTCATTATAAACTGTCATTTCTCCATCATGCTTAGACTCTGTTGGAGAATTCTACCAGCACCCACATAGATAAGAACAGCCATGAGTTGAAGACACATATCATTTTCCTGAAGTGTCTTGTGCAAGGACAAACAAGAACTACTAGGTCACAGTAAATGTCGAGGCTCACAGTGGACTCCTGTCCCGGGCTCTGTGGTCAGGGCCTGATAGTCCTTTTTCAGGATAACTGGGATGATTATTCAAGGAACACAGAGTGTCTGGGACCCAGAGAGAAACGAGGGACAGGAGGAAGAGTCACATCACAGCCCACCTAGTGTCACACTGGCCCCACAGGACACCAGGTGTAGGCAGAGAGCAAGTCCCCTTGCAGGGCAGGAGGAAGGCAAGCTCACAGGACACAAACCCCAAATGTGCTGTGCTCTTTGGGCTGGGTGGCTGCACACAGAGCAGCAGGGGGAGCTGCGGCTGTCCCAGCTCATTCTCTGAGGACCTGAGAGTCTCCTGCTGCCATCTCTTCTCTGCACCCACTTTCCTGCTTCATTTACAGATGAGCGTGACAGTCTGGGGGTGAGAACCTCAGCACCCGCAGCACCAGCAGGGACTCAGGCTCCTGATCAGATCCTGCCCTCAGTGCTCTTTTCCCTGCAACCCTGGAAGCTGCATTTCACAGGAAGAATCAAATCTTTCCTCTGCAGATTTAAGGCAAAAAGAGTGCACGTAGCAAAGAAGAGCTGAGGACTTATGAAAGTGCATTGTGTGTTTGTGTGTGTGTGTGTGCGCAAACCCACTTCATGGAAGTGAGAGCCTGACTTTTTTACATGGCTGGATGACACTGACCATGAGCACACTGTCAGTGCAGCTCCTGTGCTTTCTTCTCCACTCACCATGTGCTTGTTAATTACCCAACAGTTCACTTTAATGTTTTCTAAGGGCAGATGTGTGACCCATGCCTGTTCTATAAAGCTTCAACACTTGGGGAAATAGTGTTTGGTAGTCCTCAGAGTCAGTGATGCTATCAGTGTGTGGGCTTTAGTCTGGTGACGATTTATTGCCTAACACATGGGAGTCTTCTGTGGGTTGTATTGACTCCACACTAAATTGGTCACAGTGAAAAGACAGAGAATTAGATGCAGACAGCGGCAGCATCACTGGAGCTTTCCTGCCAATTTGTGTCTGAACCCATAGTTCCTCCTTGAAATTCTTAGAATTCAAAAGTATCTTGTTCAGAAAGTTTGATTCAATATTCTGGGGTTTCTATTCCAAAGTGTTTGGAATACCAAAAATACATTACTGGGATCTGCTCAAACTAAAAAGCTTCTGCACAGCCAAGAGCACAGTAAGTAAAGCAAGCAGACATCCCTCAGAATGGGAGAGGATATTTGCAGGTTGTGTTGGGAGCCAAATGACGCCAGATGGCCGCCCATCCCCAC
>NW_003852746.1:278551-281605 GCF_000181295.1 Otolemur garnettii
TGTTTCAGACACATCGTTTACATTCCCAGCAGGAGATTGATGCAAGCTCTAACTCCTGCATTCCTCTGCCCCCCACCTCTTGTCTTCTCTGAATACTATAAAAACTGATCTGTTACACCCATTAAATGAGGCCTTGACAAGAAATCTGCCTGGCCTCCTCTTCTTTCTCATGCCCATTCTCTTTACAGGCTGAGTCCCCCTCGCCCCCCGAATAACCGTGTCCCGCAGGACGGGACAGGTTGTGTTTCTGACAAAGGTTTAATAACCAGAATCCACAGAGAACTCAAACTTATCAATAAGGAAAGAACAAGTGATCCCATTTCATTGTGTGCAAGAGATTTGAACAAAAGCTTCTCTGAAGAAGACAAGCACATGGTCTACAGACACATGAAAAAATGCTAATCATCTTTAATCATCAGAAAAATGCAAATCAAAACCACTTTGAGATATCATCTAACTCCAGTAAGAGTAGGCCACATCACAAAATCCCAAAACCACAGATGTTGGCATGGATGTGGAGAAAAGGGAACACTTCTGCACTGCTGGTGGGAATGCAAGCCAGTACGTTCCTTTTGGAAAGAAGTTTGGAGAACACTCAGGGATCTAATAGTAGACCTGCCATTTGATCCTGCAATTCCTCTGATAGGTATATATCCAAAAGACCAAAAATCACTTTGCAACAAAGATATTTGCACCAGACTGTTCACTGCACTCAATTCATAATTGCCAAATCATGGAACAAGCCCAAGTGCCCATCAACCCATGAATGGATTAATAAGTTATGTATATGTATACCATGGAATGCTATGCAGTATTTAAAAAATGAAGACTTTACCTCTTCTATATTTACATGGATGGAGTTGGAAAATATTCTTCTTAGTAAAGTATCTCAAGAATGGAAGAAAAAAATATCCAATGTGCTCAATACTTTTATGAAACTGATTTATAATTACTCACATTTTCTTATGAAAGATAGATCACAAATATAGCCTAGGATGAAGGAGAGAAGTAGAGGGGGATGGGGAGGAGGTTTGATAGAGGGAGGGTGAATGGTGGGACCACACCTATGGAGCAAATTGTAAGGGTACAAGTCAAACCTACCAAGTATAGAACATAAATGTCTTAACAATAATTAAATAAGGTGAAAGCTGTGTTAATTAGTTTGATGTAACTATTCCAAATTGTATTAAAAAAACACATTGTACCCCATAAAAGCATAGATGTATTCATGATCCATGTGTATATGACTTAGTAGAAGGAAAAAACAAAAAACAAACCAAAAAAAAGTGTCTTGACTTGACGCATAGCAAACGTTAAAGACAGGCAAACACAGAAATCGTGCAGTTAGTACTTTATTTGGGATGGGGAAAGCCAACTGGGGATGAGGTAGAGGAGTGACAGTGATACTCTTCTGCTCTCCAAGCAAATACTGAGCTGCTTTTCCTGATTCTCCATGGTCAGATGCAGCATTTTTTCAGGAACCGGAGGCAGCGACCACGGTGACGTTCCCAAGGAAAACAGAATAGTTTGCAGAAGCAGATCTCCCCCATCACTAGGCATGTGGAAACAGAGAAAGCATAAGAAACTCAGTCCTGGGGGCAGCAGTGATGCTGACAGTGAATTCTAGGGAAGACACAAGGTGGGTGGTGTGTGACCCTGGTTATGTGACAGCTGGGTGCATGAGCAGCCTCAGGCAAGGGGAACAAATACCCATACACACAGTGTTGGTCTCACTGGGGTCACATGACGTTGTCAGAAGTCCTCACTCTTCCGTGTCCCTGTCCCCATCACACATGCATCTCCCCACACCCCTTGTCCACTCTGCAGTCTCTAAGAGTGCCTCTATACAGAGAGTATAATTTTGTTTCTGTAATTAAGTTTCCTTTTTTAACAGTGCAAAGAAAGAGTCAGTAATTCTCTTCATGTCTTAAACCTTAACCAAATCTACAGGCTATCTTGGAATCAAAGGTTTTGGAGAAAGAAGTTCTCTTAATTTTATTTCAGTCTCACCATTCAATTATACAGGAGGAAATCAAAGCCTACTGACATTTAGTAAAGTCCCCTCAGTGACATAGAGCCTTGCAGACCCGATTCCAGGGCCTGTCTCCAGTCTTCCTGCTCTACACCCCGAAGCTCTGCCATGAGTGTCAACGTGTCTCTCACCTGGAGCTTGAAGGACGGAGTCTTTATTCAATGTGATGGAAATGGTCAAATCCTCATCCTGTAGCCCAGGCTGCTCATGGTCTGGGGCCTCCTCTCGCAGGAGCGCAGCCTGGGCCTGGAGGGCCACCAGGAGAAGGGCAACCAGGAGGGTGAGGGTCCTCATGCCGGGGTCACCTGGGAGACAGAGTTTAGGAGCCCGAGTGTGCGGCAATGAGGAGACAGCCTATGTTCACAGTTCAGTGGAAGGAGGCTACGGAGACAAACAAGCTTCCACTCATCCACTCAGGCAGAGATGAGGGCACTTCCCTGAATAGGTTGAGGGAAGCCCCTACCCTCAGAGTCCCTCAGAGATTCCTCTGCTCTCCCAGCCATCACACTGCTGTGGTCTATGTCCTACCATCTAGACTAAGTTGGAGCTGAGAGTGGTAATAGGAACCCTGCTCTATTATTCACTTGCCATCTATTTGAGCACTTATTATTTTAATATCCAAGAAAAATAAAATAAAAATATCCACTTCCATTCACTCACTTCAGGGAATAAATTCTCCTTATCTTTTAAGATGGACCCTGCTGCTGGCTGTAGGTCTAGACCCTGGTCACAGATCTGCACTCCAATGAAGCTAAGAGTTAATTCCCTGCAGGGTCAAGGCCATCACCACTCTCCTGAATGGGCCTTTGAGTAACAGGGAGAGGAGGCTCTTCCTTGCATCATTGTGGAGAGGAAAGTGACAGCACCAGACTTTTGGTGAAATGAGC
Source organism: Otolemur garnettii (assembly GCF_000181295.1). Lineage (NCBI taxonomy): Eukaryota > Metazoa > Chordata > Mammalia > Primates > Galagidae > Otolemur > Otolemur garnettii. The sequence continues at coordinate 281,471 of NW_003852746.1, forward strand.
TCTCTGACAAGTAATGTAAAAATATATTTATAATTTCCACCTCTATTGAGATACAAGTGACAATTAAAATTGTGTTTGTCTAATATGTTCTACCTTATGATTTGATGTATTTCACACCTGGACCTTTATCTCATT
>NW_003852746.1:284592-286904 GCF_000181295.1 Otolemur garnettii
ACCAAGTGGTCCAAAAGGGCCCAGAAGGCAGCAGAAACAGCATGAAGGTGCTCTGGATAGGAGACGATACTGCACAGTGGAAGGTGGACAGTGGTCGGGGAAGAGGCCCAACAAGGCCAACTTTCCACTGGCAGAAAGGGGATGGCACAGTGAGCAAGGGCACCAGCACACATGGAGCTTCTCAGGGGCACAGTGGGCAGTGTTCAGCTCACAGCTGGTGCAAACACTCTAATGTGGCCACAGCCCTTATGCCCAAGGCCAGGAAGCACCAGTCTGAGGAACTGAAGCCACAACCTGAGGAACAAAGGAGGCTGGAGGTTGGGAGGAATGAGAACCTCACCTGGCCTAGGGAGTTGGGATAAGTCTGGCTGTCTGGCCCCGGACCTATGGTGTCAGGACATCAGTGGCCCTTGGCCAGGCTGAGTTTGGAAGCCAGGGCAGTGGCGACATGGATGGGGCAGCCTCACCTGCACAGCAATGACAATAACTGGTTTGTGGCCCATGAAAATGCTCTGCCTAAGCCACCTAGAGGGTGACAGGGAGCCACAGGGGCTGTTCTTGGATTTCAAGGTACTGTAGTCACTGTTTCAGGTACACATCACCGGCCATTGGCTGAGGCCAGAAGTCTGTATGATGGCGACTCATGGTGGGGTTAGGACCATAGGACCCTCCCCTGACACCCAGAAACCACCGGTCCCCCTTGCAGACTGGGGCCCCTGGCCTTCCTGCATGGCAGAGCTATGGCTCAAGTGGAAGGTGCTGCCCTCCCTGCACTACAGGGACCCCCCTTCCTTCACTCTGGGCCCTCTCAAGTGACTAGGGGTTCAGGCGAGGGGGCCCCAATGGCCACCTCCTCCATGCTGCTGCTGGGAGGATTTGAGGAATCAGGGGATCACAGCCTCCTGTCATTTGGAAAGGCCCGTTATTGTGGGGGTGGACCTGTCTTGCAGGTGCCATTTACTGGGCAGGCGTTGGTGGCCTGGGGGTGGGGGAGAGTCTGAGCCCCAGGCTGACCAGACTCTGAGTGACCAGCTGCACAGACACAAGTTCCATGGTACCGTCTCTACAGGTCCATGGTACCCAGTGGATGGCTGCCCTCCTGACAGTGTACCAGTGAAGTCCCCGTGCAGAAGGTGAGTCAGGATGGGCCATGGTTAGTCACAGGCCCTGGGAGTAAGAATGGGTGGCAGTGGGAACCTGCCTGCAAACTCAGGGCACAGGGCTCACTGTGCCATCCTTACAGCCAGATTCTACATGCACCAGTGAGGTTTTCACCTCCAGGTGATTTAGGACATCCCTTTACCACATGCTCAGGGTTCCCCCCTTTCTCTGGCAGTCATACCCTAGATGGTCTCAGGATAGAGGAATAGCAACAGAGAATGTGTGACCTGGGAAGAAGTACCCTTAGGTCACAGTGGTTCTCAACCTGGTGGTCAAACGACCCTTTCACAGGGGTCACCTAAGACCATCGGAAAACACATATTTCTGATATTCTTAGGAACCAAGACATCACTCTTCTATCCGTCTCCAGGAGGTTCTGCCCACATGCAGATACGCCCACATATGAGTACCAGTATCATGAGGAACTGTATTAAAGGGTCATGGCATTAGGAAGGTTGAGAACCACAACCTCAGGAGGAATGGGGGACTCAGGCAAAGTCACCCCCATTGAGGTTGGGGCTGGGCAGTTTGGTGCTTCCTGCCCAGGTCCCTTCCCCAGGGCAGTGAGCCCCAACCCTGACACCCACCCTGACTCTAGCTGGGGGATCGTTGCTCCCTGGCACCTGGTCACCTGTGAAGTGGACATAGGGCCCCCTATCCTGGAGGGTTGGAACAAAGAGTAGGGAGGGTCCCTGTGCTCTAGGAGTTCACAGTACTGAGAGGCTGGGAGAGAAGGTGCCAGGCCAGGTTAGAGTGAAGACCCTTCTCCCATGACCATAAGGGTCTTGCTGGCAAAGATAAAAATGCAGAATGAAGAAAAGAGAACAAGCACTTTTCTCATTCTTATATTCTGGTCAGGTGGTTAGCAGATAACGAAACAAAGAAACACAAAATAGGAAGTATAACAACAACAACAACAAGGCAATGTCCTTAATTTTAGAGAAAAAAGTGCACCAGAGGCTTTGTAGAAGTGGCAAAGAATCGTTTATTGAGGACTGTTACAATAGGGCCCAGGACTTCGCAGGAGGGAGAGAGGTGGAGTGAGGTCTCTGGCACCGGAAGCAGGAGAGTGAGGGGTACAGCACTGGAGGGCCCTGGGGTTGGCTGTTGTGATTAGCCCATCTGTGTGTGCCAATTTGTGCTTATGGAAC
>NW_003852746.1:287003-291749 GCF_000181295.1 Otolemur garnettii
CTCTACATCTGCCTCATTCTTTATCTCATTCTCCTTCTGTGTGAGCTGCTATTTAAGACAGATAATGTCTAGGACTTCAGTCTACATACAGAGTACCTACACTTCAATAATCAGATTTGGGGCTTATTTGAGTCAGGGCAAGTGGCCTGGTCATCGGGACACCCTCACACATCTCCACAGCAACTCTGTCTACAGGATGCACAACTCTCATTGCTCATCAGAGATACAGCAGCAGCAGCAAGTGTGGGGCCGCGGGGGGCTGCATCAACTCAGTGTAGACACCCCCCACCCCCACTGTCCCTACCTGCATCTGCCCTTCCCTGAATTAATAGATGCCCCTGGGCATGCCAGTCTGGGATTCGATTCCATCAGTCTCTCTTCAAACATTACTTCCTCGAAATGCAAGGGAATTAGACCCTGACCCTACATATATCTTGTCTTAATACTATTTTCCCTACCTAAAATGATTCTCTGGCCCTTTTAAATTTAGCCACATTTTAACACCTGCTATGTTTCATTTTAGATTTACCATGAAATATTTTCCTACCCTCTAAACATGGTCATCTCTTCCTTCTTCCTCAAGTCCCACTGCTTCATGTAGCCGGTCTCTACCCATGACATTCTTCTATATTTCATTTAGATTACTTTAATTACTTTTTTAAAGGTAGCAGTTGTGCAAATCAGATATATAAACTGCTTTGACCCTGTAGCATTTAGTTCTCTGCTATGCATCTTAGTCATACTAATGTAACTTTTAATATTTTAACATGTTGGAAACTATTAATTTAATCAACCTACTCTGTAATCATCTTGGTACAAGGATTAGCAAAACTGTAGCTCCCCTCCTAGTGTAGGGAGACCAATGTTGCAGAAGGTGAACAGTCAAATGTACAGAATGTGACATGGGCTCCAATTCTGCAGTTAGAAACATAAAGGAGAAGGAAGAGGGACCTGTCAAAGGGATATCTGTTGCAATTTACCACGGGGAAATCAGGAAAGACCTCAGGGACAAACTGAAATGTAAGCGGAAGTCCCAGAAACTTGGGAAAGGGAGCCTAGTTCCCCACTGTGTGAAGTGCAGATGGCCTGACATGCAGTCAGCCTAACTTAGGACACAACACAATACACAAAGGCCTCTGAACTTCAAATCAGTGGCAGGTGCAGGCCACCCAAGAAGGCAGCCTGGCCACCACACCCCATAGCTCAGCGTGTGACTTTCACCTTATCAGCAAGGTGGAGCCACTGGGACCATTTCTCTCTCAGACACAAACCCACTCTGTTCCCCCTTAGGTGTGTGTTGTCTTTTACAGCTGGGCAGGGTGTCAGTGGGGCAGCTGGACCCCTGAGCTGTGTCCTCAGACAGGCAGACCCTGTGTCTGGGGCTGAGACTGTCCAGAGTCTGCACAGAGTAGGTTTAGTGAACTCCTGCTCCCTTCTCCTGGGTCTGGGGATTTTTTACAGATGTTGGTGTTCACAGCAGTCTCTTGACCCATTATGCCGTTTTTGGTGAGAATGGTGAGTAATCTGACAAGAAACACTGTCCCTTTCAGTATAAACTATCATTTCTCTATCATGCTTGGACTCTGTTGGAGAATTCTACCAGCACCCACATAGATAAGAACAGCCATGAGTTGAAGAGACATATCATTTTCCTGAAGTGTCTTGTGCAAGGACAAACAAGAACTACTAGGTCACAGTAAATGTGGAGGCTCACACTGGACTCCTGTCCAGGGCTCGGTGGTCAGGGCCTGATAGGCCTTTTTCAGGATATCTTGGATGATTGTTCAAGGAAGACGAAGTGTCTGGGGCACTGAGATAAATGAGGGACAGGAGGAAGAGTCACATCACAGCCCACCTAGGTGTCACACTGGCCCCACAGGACACCAGGTGTAGGCAGTGAGTAGGTCCCCTTGCAGGGCAGGAGGAAGGCAAGCTCACAGGACACAAACCCCAAATGTGCTGTGCTCTTTGGGCTGGGCGGCTGCACACAGAGCAGCAGGGGGAGCTGCGGCTGTCCCAGCTCATACTCTGAGGACCTGAGAGGCTCCTGCTGCATCTCTTCTCCACACCCACTTTCCTGCTTCATTTACAGATGAGTGTGAGATTCTGGGGGTTAGAGCCTCAGCACCCACAGCACTAGCAGGGACTCAGTCTCCTGGTCAGATGCTGGCCTCAGTGGTCTTTTCCCTGCAACCCTGGAAGCTGCATTTCACAGGAAGAATCAAATCTGTTCTCTGCCAATTTAAGGCAAAAAGAATGCATGTAGCAAAGAAGAGCTGAGGACATATATGAGTGCAGTGTGTGTGTGTGTGTGTGTGTGTGCAAACCCACTTCATGGATGTGAGAGCCTGTTATTACCTGGCTGAATGACATTGGCCATGAGCACACTATGGGTGCAGCTTCTGTGATTTCTCCTCCACTCACCATGTGCTTGTTAATTACCCAAAAGTTCACGTTAATGTTTTCTCAGTGGAGATGACCCAATCCCAGGTCTCAGACATCAGATGTGTGACCCAGACCTGTTCTATAAAGCTTTAACACTTGAGGAAATAGTATGTGGTAGTCCTCAGAGTTAGTGAGGCTGTGACTGTGCACAGCTTACTCACTCAGAGATGATTATTCTTCTGTGAAATGAGACTGTCTTTGGCAGTGAATCCAGGCTAAATGGATCACAGTGAAAAGACAGAAAAGTGCATGCAGAGATCAGCAGCATCACTGGAGCTCACCTGTCAAACTGTGTCAGAATCTATAATTTCTCCTGAAAAATCTTAGAATTTGAAACTGTATGTTATGCAAATAATTCCTTTTAAGATTCTGGTACTTGCATTCCAAAGTGTTTCGACTCAGACACATACCAAACATAAGGAGAGACAACACAAATATCTTGAAACAAATACTGTATTTGGGGTGGGGAAAACAAATTGAATACAGGTAGAGGAGTGAGAGCTGTGCCCTTCATCTCTCCCAGCAGGCCGTGTCTGCCCTCTCCACCACGCAGTCTCAGCGACAGCATAACCTGAGGAATGAGAGGCAGAGGCCAAGGCGTCTCTCCCCAGGAAGGCAGGACCTTCGGCACTGGCACCTCATTCTCCTTGCTGGGAAAGAGGGAGGACAGAGACAGCATCAGTAGCTCAGCCTTGGGGTCAGCAGTGATGCTGACAGGGAATTCAGAAGAAGGCACCTGCTAGGCTACATCAGCAGTGTGACATGGGCTGCATTACAGCTGGGAGCATGAGCAGCTTCAGTCAAAGGGAACAAATAACCACACACACAGTGTGGGTCTCACTCAGGGTCACATGACATTGTCGTTAGACCTGTCTCACTCTTCCGTGTCCCTGCCCCCATCACATGTGCATGTCCCCACACCCCTCGGCCACTCAGCAGCTTCTAAGAGCACCTCTATACAGAGTCAAATATTCTCTTTATACTTCTCCTTTCAATACAAAAAGAACAAGTCAGTATATCTCTCCATGTCTTAAACCTTAGCAAAATTCACAGACCATCTTGGAATTAAAAATGTTGGAGAAAGAATGTCCCTTAATTTTATTTGGGTCTTAACGTACAGATTATAGATGACAAAATCAAGGCCCATTGGTGTTTAGTAAAGTCATCTGTGTGACAGAGAGCCCTGCAGACCCCATCCCAGAGCCTCCAGTCCTCCTGCTCTAGACCTTGAAGCTCTGCCATGTAGGTGTCTCTCACCTGGATCTTGAAGGAGGAAGTTTTCATGCACTCTGATGGAAATGGCCAAATCCTCATCCTCTGGCCCAGGCTGCTCCTGGTCTAGAGCTTCCTCAGCTTCCTCTGGCAGGGGCCCAGCCTGGGCCTGGAGGGCCACCAGGAGAAGGACAGCAAGGAGGCCGAGGGTCCTCATGCTGGGGTCACCTGGAGGAAAAAGCACAGGAGCCTGACTCTGTGGCAGTGAGGAGGCTCAGAGACAAATGAGCCTCCACTCACCCTCTCTAGCAGAGATGAGGGCACTTCCCAGGGGTGGTGAAGGAAGCCCATGTCCCCAGGGTCCCTCACAGGATCCTGCATTGTACTGTCTGGACTAGGATGGAGCTGAGAGTAGCGACAGGGACCCCACCCTATTTTTCTGTTTCCCTCTATTAAAATATTGATACTAATAATATTTATAATATTATTTCAATATTATTAATATTCAACAATATTAATATCAATATTTTAATATCCAAGAAAATAAAATAAAACAGTGATTCCATTTGCTAACTTCAGGGAATAAAGGCCTCTTATTTCTTAACATGGACCCTGCTACTGTTGGTGACCGTGGAAGAGGTGGGGAACTTGTGCTCCAGCCTCCAAGTGTGGTCGCTCGCCCAAATTCAAACTTCACAGAACAAATCTCTTTATTAAAAGGATTTATTCTGTAATATTTGGCTTCAGTCAAAAGGCGGCACTCAAGAATCCAATAGGAATCAGCACTGAAACCCAACAGAGTAGAGAGTTAGTCCCTGCAGGGATGGCCATCACCACTCTCATGAAAGGGCTTTTGAGTTACAGGTAGGGGAGGCTCTTGCAGATGCCAGTGAGGAGAGTGCTGTGATCTCATCAGGCTTTGGGTGAAATGGACTCAGTGAGATACATAGACAAAGAGATAACCTAGGGCTAAAAAAATATTTATTGTTTCCAACTCTATTGAGATACAAGTGACAATTAAAATTGTGTTTGTCTAATATGTTCTACCTTATGATTTGATGTATTTCACACCTGGACCTTTATCTCATT
>NW_003852747.1:0-3212 GCF_000181295.1 Otolemur garnettii
TTCTGCTAACACCTATTTACAGGCAGGTTCTTGAGATTAGGACATGCACTTCTTTGGAGACCCATACTTTTCCTACCATAGCAAAAAACTGCTTCTGTCTGAGCAGTTAGCAAGTTTTTCTCTACCCCTGAAATTTAGGATCTTAAGCAGTACACGAGATAGCCTCACACCTTTTTCCAGCCTAAGGAATTTTTTTTTATAAATATCATTCCATTAGTACTAAACCGGGTGTTTCACAAATACTTGCCATGATGTTCAAAACTTTATTATTTTGAATAAACAGTATATACTCATGATTCAAAGGAAAAAAAGGCAGGACTTTAGCCAATAATAATGTATCACTATTGCTTCCTTAATGGTGACTAATGTGCAGGCCGATGTAATATGTTAATAGGGAAGTATATGGAAATCCTCTGTTATATTTGTAATACTCAGGTAAATCTGGAACCCTTTAAAAATTTAAAAGCTGGGGTGGTGCCTGTGGCTGAGAGGAGTAGGGCACCAGCCCCATATACCAGTGGTGGTGGTTTCAAACCCAGCCCCACCCAAAAACGGCAAAAAAGAAAAAAAAATTAAAAGTTTACTTGAAAAACTCTGATGGACCCTATTGCAAGTAACAATGGCAACTGGTCCTTACTCAGTTTTGGCACTCCAGTGGAAGAAATTCAGCTTTTATCCTGCCTTCCCTGTATGTTTCAAGAGAACACAAGAGCAGCAGCTGATGAGGAAGAATTCTGCCTCATTGAAGAATTACTTACAGTCTTAGCACACTTCTTAAGCTAATATTTAGCATACCTTTGTGCAGTGGCAGTATCACAGCCAATAAGGTTTATCTGAGGCATAATTATTGGTAACTGAATACTTTTCCCAGCCTCCGCCCTGATGACTTGAAATATAGTCCGCATTGGCAATTTTTGACAGTCTCTATGGAGACTCAATTTTAAAAAAGGGTAATATTAAGCTTTAAGAGTTTTTATTGGAGTGGCACTTATGGCTCAGTGAGTAAGGCACTGGCTCCATATACCTAGGGTGGTAGGTTTGAACCTGGCCCCGGCCAAATGGCAACAAAAAAATAGCCAAGCAGTGTGGTGGGTACCTGTAGTCCTAGGTACTTGGGAGGTTGAGGCAAGAGAATTGCTTAAGCCCGGGACTTTGAGGTTGCTGTGAGCTGTGACGCCACAGTACTCTACCAAGGGCAACACAGTGAGACTCTGTCTCCAAAAAAAAAAAAAGTTTTTATTGAATTGATTTGAAGTTTTGAGTAATTCAAGTGAGTATTTCTGAAATTCAGTTGGGTGTGCAGCCACTTGTCAGGCCCCGTTGCAACCACACTACTTACTGGGAAATTTGTATTTTGGTTCCAGTTTCTCCTGAGGTATCTGTATAGACATAGCAGATACTGTTCAATACCGTACAGATTCTTTCCAGCGTAGCCCACAGGAGCTCCAGCACTGCCTGTTTATTTAGGAGCACCTGGGCTAGCAAGTTGAGTAATCTTTGTTGAACCTTAAGGCTTTTAGCATACCTTTGTGCAGTGGCAGTATCATAGCCAAGGAGGTTTATCTGAGGCGTGATTATTGCTAATTGAAAACTTTTTCCAATACCAATATAAACTATACCCAATAAAACTAATCTTAGCATTAGTTTTTAAGTGCCCATTTTCAAATTCAAAGATTTTACATATTAAAACCCAATATTAGGATTATGAAGCAGAAAGAAAAACAAATTGGAGCAAATTTGACCACTGTATATAATTCTATACTTTTTGGCCAGTCCCTTAATCTTATGAATAGATTAGTTTGGTTAAACAGCTATGTATTATTTTATGAGCTGGCATTGTAAACAAGGCTGAAATTTAATGATACCAGAATTTCTTCCTCAGTAGGTCCTTGGTCTTGGTCAGGATTTGGCAGGTGGAAAAAGGTCTTTTTTTTTTTCTTTTTTATTGAATGGTAACTATGTACATTAATGCAATTCTGGGGTACAGCGTGGTGTTTTCACACACAATCCGAAACGCTTTCATCAAACTGGTTAACATAGCCTTCATGTTATTTTCTTAGTTATTGTGTTAAAACGTTCATATTCTACTCTTAGAAAGATTCACTTGTACCCCTATAAGATAAACCACAGAAGTGATCCCTCCAATCCCCCTCCCTCCACCCATTCCTCCCTCCCCTCTCCCTGCCCCCTCCCCATATTCTTAAGCTGTTATTAGGTTATAGCTTTCATATAAAAGGTATGAATTAATTTCATAATAGGGATGTGTACATTGGATACTTTTTCTTCCATTCTTGTGATACTTTGCTAAGAAGAACATTTTCCAGCTCCATCCTCTACATTTTCCATCCATCCAGCTCCATCCATCCAGCTACATCCAACATGAAGGATGTAAAGTCTCTTTCTTTATGGCTGCGTAGTATGGTGTATGTACACCATGGAATACTATGCAGCCATAAAACGTCTTTTCAAAGTTAATGAGTGCATTAACGAATAAATGGATGTAGTCCCTCCTGCGCTAGGGACAGGTTATCAGGAAGAAGCAGCACCCATAGTTCAGCGGGTAGGGCGCTGGCCACATACACCTGCCGGCCACATACACTGAGTCTGGCGAGTTCGAACCCCACCCAGGTCAGCTATAACAACAATGACAACTGCAACAACAACAACAAAATAGCCAGGTGTGCATGGCTCAGCACCTGTAGCACAGCGGCTAGGGTGCAAGCCACATACACCGGAGCTGGCAGGTTCAAATCCAGCTGGGGCCTGCTAAACAACAATGCGGGGATGAGCCCTGTCCTGGAGAAAACCGCTGCGTGGTACTCCCACCTGTAACCCTTTATAATTTGTACAAGCTTTTCCTAATTTCACAGTAACACGGCAAATAGACTTTTTATCATGAACAGGTCTTAAATGTAATGTTTTCTGCCCTTCTTTCTTTCCCCAAAGTTAGTAAGGCAACAATAATTACACTCGGTGAAAAAAATCAGCATTGAGAGACACTTTAAAACTTTTGCATTAAAATTAACACCTGGAATGCCTTTCAACCTTTCCATTTACGACAGTAGACCAGAACAAAGTCAAATACCCAGGATCATTTTTTTATTTTGCCTTTCTTCATTTTTAAAGATTTTCTTTCTTCCCTTTTTTCTTTTAAAGAAGAGACTGAACTGTAACCTAGGGTTTAGGGAAATTCATGCCTGCGGTGCTGCCCC
>NW_003852747.1:3584-12358 GCF_000181295.1 Otolemur garnettii
TAGAAGAGGTTTGGGATCAAGGAACACCAAGAGGATAGTGAAAGATCTAGGAGAGCAGGGTTTTCAGAAGGCCCTCCAGTGCCCTGGGGTCAGAACCAGTGCTGGGTCCCCCAGGACCTCTGGGAGCTACTTCTTTTTTTTTTTTTTTGAGAGTCTTAGAATGTCACCCTTGGTAGAGTGCTGGGGCATCACAGTTCACAGCAACCTCACACTCTTGGGCTTAAGTAATTCTCTTGCCTCAGCTTCCCAAGTAGGTGGGACCAGAGGAGCCCACCACTACCACAATGCCCGGCTACCTTTTTGTTGCAGTTGTCATTGTCATTTGGCTGGCCTGGGCTGGGTTCAAACCTGCCAGCCTCTGGCTGGTGCCATAACCACTGTGCAACAGCTGCCAGCCTGGGAGCTACTTCTGTTTGCTCGGCTCTCAAGCCTTCTAACATTCCCTTTGGCTCCTTTCTTTTGGAGCCAAGGGGAATTAGAAAGTTTGTTCCCCAACAGCCTCTCACCCATGACCTGGAGGTCGGCAGCCGCACTATGCACTCTTAGGGACTGACGGGTATCTGAATTTAATATGGAGAAAAACAGGATACAATTAAGTGGTCCCGTTGCTTACCACAGATCTTCAATCCTGGACAATTGCCCCCAATTATGACACCGGAATTTCTTCCTCAGTAGGTCGTTGGTCTCAGGGATTCGAAGAATGAACCCATGGCACGGATGAGTGGTAAGCAGGGACAAAACTTTTGGGACAAAAGTTTACTAAGCAAGTTTTTTTATACAATTTAATTTTTTGTTTGTTTAATTTTTCTTATATAAAATATTTTTATAAAACAGGATTAATGTTTACTATAAAGCTAATTATTTATTCAAACAATCTGATAATGCAAAGGTATTAGATGGCAAAAATTTATTTTATTTATTTATTTTTTGAGTCCGAGTCATCCTTGATAGAGTGCTGTGGTATCACAGCTCACAGCAACTTCAAATTCTTCGATGTAAGTGATTCTCTTGCCTCAGCCTCCCAAGTACCTGGGACTACAGGTGCCCATCACAACACCTGCCTATTTTTTATTGCAGTTGTCATTATTATTTAGCTGACCCAGGCTGGATTCGAACCTGACAGCTTTGGTGTATGTGGCTGACGCCATAACCACTATGGTACAGATGTCAAGCAAATTTTTTTATTTTTTGATAGAGAAAGGATTTAGTTTCTTGCTAATCCAAATCATTAAAGTGTTACATTTTACAAATGACTCAGATAGTTTATGAACTATAACATGACTTTAAGGTTTTAAGTTACTGAAAAGTATTTTGAAACTATAATATAGGCTTCATTTTTGGAGTATTTCTTATTTTTTTTTAAGTCTCACATAGCCACCTGGTATTAAAGGAATAGAATTTATTTGGGTCCTTAATTTATTTACCAGGTGCAAAGTTTAAGGCAAAAAGTAGGAAGACTAGAGGGTTCAGTTTCTTTCAGAATAGCCCAGGGAAAAGTTGGTGTAGGGAAGAAGGAGCCACTTGGGTTAGACTTTGTCCTGTAGCTGCTGGTTTAGGCAAGGAGAACATGCTCTTAGACTTTTCACCACCACTTGTCTGACCTTAGCATTCAGAGGCTCAAAATCAAGAACATAAGCTTATAGTTAAATCTAGCAAAATTCAGAAACATTATTGAGGTGATAGTTTTATAATTTCTGAAAATCTGAATTTTAATAACTGCTTTAAACTTAGTTTTATTTATTAAAGAATACTAAAGTAAGGTGACCAGATTTTAACATTTGTAAAGCAGGACAACATGTCTGGGGGCAGGGCAGGGGCGGGGTAGGGGCAGGCAGGGGACGGGACAGGGCAGGGCCTGACAACAATGCAAACTTTGATAAGCAGTTCTCCATAATCACTTCTCAACAATTATTTGTTATTATTACAGTTTAACATTATAAAATTAACAAAAATAATATAAAACTCATATTCTGGTGAAATAGCCACCCGACAGCCAAAAACCGTACATTCCCTTCTTGTTTTCCACCTGTTCGTGCATTCATTCCAAAAATCAGGACTTTTTTAAAACACTGCAGGATGTAGGACAAATTGTTGAAAAGCGGGACGTCTGGTCACCCTATACTAAAGTCCCCTGAAGAAAAAGGTATTTGAGCTTTTTATTCTGTTTTACTGATAATTTTTTTTTTTTTTTTTTGTAGAGATAGAGTCTCACTTTATCTCCCTTGGCAGAGTACCGTGGTGTCACACAGCTTACAGCAACCTCCAACTCCTGAGCTTAGGCGATGCTCTCACTTCAGCCTCCCAAGAAGCTGGGACTAATTTTTGTTGCAGTTTGGCCTGGGGCCGGGTTTGAACCTGCCACCTTCGGTATATGGGGCTGGTGCCCTACCCACTGAGCCACAGGCGCCCTCCAATAATTTTTTTTTTTGCAATTTTTGGCCAGAGCTGGGTTTGAACCCACCACCTCTGGCATATGGGGCCCGCACCCTACTCATTTGAGCCACAGGTGCTGCCCCTGATAAAATATTTGATTTAAACATTTATTTCTTTTTAAAATCAATTAATGAGAGCTATTTTGCATATTCTGATAGTGAAATATTATGGGCATATGACATATATAGACATATAGAGAGACAGATACATATATAGAAACAATTTACATTTCCTGGCTTTCAAATATATATTGTTATTTAGACTATTGATCTTAGTTTACCTAGGTTTTAGTTATTTATTTTTATGTTAACCATTTTTATATTTTATAAATTATATTTTATCAAGAAAAAATAAAGATACATATTTTAACCTGATTTGTTATCTTAAACTATGTAACATCATTATAACAATTCAAGGATTTATTTAAAGGCTATTTTTCTTCAGAGTCAAGATAATTTTTAAAAGTCTGAGAAAGAGCTTGCAGTGTTAAAGGAGTTAGGTATTTAACTTAACCTTGAGATTTTATTCAAACAGTGGGGTAGGGTCATTAGACTTGATCTTCTAGCAGGCAGAGCAGCTGTGGAATACACAGGAGGGTGTATTTTATTTTCTTCTCCAGAGATAGAGATAGAGGAAGAAAGTAGAGGGCTTAAAATTTAGGGAGAGGAGAGAAAGTGGCTTTGGTGTTAACAGAGAAAGAGAGTGTTCTGAGCTTCTAAGTTATTTCTGTCTGTGAAATTTTTTTACCACAGTATGGGCTGCTATTCGAGGTTTTTTTCTGTTTTGGGGGCCAGTTGCTGGTCCCTCCTCCTTTTGCCCATCTGTCTATCTTCATTTGGTTATCAAAGACCATTGAAGTCAGATTTGGAATTCCACTTGTGGAGTCTGAGGCTTTTTTGCAATGTTTTGGAGTTTATGTAAGGTGACCAGATTTTAACATTGGTAAAGTGGGACACCATTGAGTGGGGGTGGTGGTGGTGGTGATGATGTACTTAATTAAAAATGTGGTCTATATGGAGCAACAAAAATTTTCGTAGAATGCAAAAATATTATTGTAATATATATTTTTTAATTTCAACATAAGTACAATTTACAAATACAATATGTTAAAAAATTATGTATAGTATTATTTTATTCTTTGACATATTTCTTATTTGAGTGAATTTTTTTTTAGTAGACTGCTGTCATTGTTTAAAAGGTCATGAAATTTTTCACAAGAATTTGTTAAATTATATTTCACACATAAAATGGCTTTTAAAGTCTCAACACTTAATTGTGATTTTTCTGATGCTCACACTTTATTTACTGTAGAAAAAACGCATTCAGTCGCAGCATTAGTTCCTGGTAAGGACAGCGTGTATCCCACAATTTTTAGTGCATTATTGTATGGAACATGGTTTGTTTAAAAATGATGAAATATTTCTAAACATTTGTTCTCTATTGTAATTTTTGCTGATGCCCAAGATTTAACCTTTTCCTTATAAATATATATATATATATATTTAATAATGATACCTCTTAAGTTGTAAGTATCACTTTCAAGGCCTGCACTAGACTTTTTACTGCCACTATAAAATATAAATAATATGAGTACTGTCTGCTAAATTCATGAAATAAATAAATAAATTACTTACCTAAATTATCTGAATAGCTGATTTTTTTTTTTTTTTATTGAATGGTAACTATGTACGTTAATGCACTTCTGGGATACAGTGTGGGGTTTTCACATAGAATAGCTGATTTGTTGACATCACTTGTCTCGGTGTTATGTTCTTTGGAGCTTCTGATTGGGGACGCAGGGGAAAGAACTGCAGATGGAATGAATATTCAAGGGAGACCAGGACTCGCTCTGGTCTGCGGCCCAGCCAAACTTTACTGATTACCTTATATACTTTCCAACATTCAGTAAGAATTTAACACATATACAAAGAAGTCAAGTAATATTAGGAAGCAACCATTTAAGATTACAATTTAGTGTGAAGGCTGAGGAACACATATACAATTGATTTTGTTTAGAGTAAAACATTTTGGAGCCTGGCTGTCGGCCCTCGCTCGCCCAAGGTAAAGTTATACATTATAATGCTAATGAGGGAAGAAGGCAGAGAATAGAACCCAATGCTCGGAAGACCGGTCTGTCCATCCTCCAGCTAACACCTTGGCTGTTTCTCCACACCCCCTAGGGAGAGTCACTCTACACATTCCTGCACATCAATAGGCAAGTGCAGAAGCTCAGATCCTCAAGGAAGTGCTTCTCAGAAACAATCTCCTGAAGGAGCACATTGAGGCGAACTGCCATGTCTTGAGCAAAGGGATCTTATCTCCTACACACTTGTTTAACTAGCACTAGTATGCAGTACGATGTGTATCTCGTGAGAGACAGTTACAAAATGTTTTCGTCATTGCCAATGCCAAAAAATGACATTGTTCATTAAGTCCAAACAATGGTGGTCAAATTCTAACAACTGATCAAAAATGCGAACTTTGATAAGCAGTTCTCGATAATCAGTTCTCAACAATTATTTGTTATTATTAAGTTTAACATTATAAAATTGACAAAAATAATATAAAACTCACATCCTGGTGAAATAGCCACGTGGCAGCCGTAAACTGTATACTCCCTTCCCATTTTCCTGCCGTTTCCTAGCTTGTTGTGTGTTCTTTCGAAAAATTGGAACTTCTTTAAAATGCCGTGGGACACGGGACAGGTTGTTAAAGATCAGCACTGTCCCAGCAAACACAGGATGTCTGGTCACCTTAAGTTTATGTTAAATATTAGGAGCTAATTGGGAGATGAAGTGTACATCTAGTATAGATTGTCCTTCCATGGTGCCAGGATTTAAATAGGGAAAGAGGGAGTTAAGATATAAATATATATATATATAGATAGATAGATAGATAGATATTTTTTTTACATATATATATACTTTTTTTTTTTTTTTTTGGAGACAGAGTCTCACTATGTTGCCCTTGGTAGAGTGCCCTAGAGTCACAGGTCACAGCAACCTCCAACTCTTGGACTTAAGCAATTCTCTTGCCTCAGCCTCCCAAGTAGCTGGGACTACAGGCGCCTGCCAAAACGCCCACCTACGTTTATTGTTGTTTTTGCAGTGGCCTGTGGAATCTTTTTAATACCTATTCAGTCCATTTCCTTTGAACTGAAGGGAGGGGTAGCTAATACTCTACAGAGAGATAGAAGTAAGCAAAAGGTAGCTGTATCAAAAATTGTTCCACAAAAGATATTATAAAATGAGGCAAAACAAAGGGGAATTTATGCTTACAAATGGGTTTTTTTAAGAATAAATGAGGAAAGTGAAAATGAAAGCAAAAAAGAAAGCTCTCACAGGCAAAAGAAATCAAACCTAATCCCGCCACAGACTACTGCATTTAGAAATGGTGCCTTTTTCGCTCTTACACAGAGATGAGTGTGACTGGTCTGTTTCTTGTCATTAGGGGCTTTCATGGGATTGTGCTGGAGGAAATACTCTACACCAACTTAATGCATGAAGTCTAGGAAGCCGGGAGAGAGGTGAACACTGACTCACACACCACGTGGCATAGTGAGACCATGCAATGACTCCCTGACTTCCAACTCTCTTTGGAAGTCTTCTAAATTTTCACTTTGTTCTTCCTAACTAAAAACTCTGTTACCCTGAAACTTGTGTATATTAGTTTTCTTTCTATCCACGCTGCCTGTGCCACTCCAGTTTTATTTTCATGTTCCATTCGCTTTTGCTTTTGGCTACCATCATGCCTCAGTTGAACTTTCTAGCTCAACTCTTTCTAGCTCAAGTAATGGAACCAGGTCAACTGAGTTAAGGGAATTGGGACTCCTCGATCCCCAACAAGGAGGGTTAGGCCCGCAAGTGGTGGGGAGCCCTGGTCTTCACTGTCCTATGGACCCTTGGTTGTACCACATTCTTCTTTCAGCTGGAAGCAGCCTTCCTTGATTGCTCATGACCCAGGAGACAGTTCCTCTATGACGCACTGGTTCCCCCAAGGCTACTGCAGTCTGTGTATGTACTGTTGGGCATTGGCTGTGGGTTCTGCAGGATCTGAGATTCCCGAGATGAGCCAGCTGAAAGGTTATGGAGCCAAAAATGAAGGATTATTCCAAGATGAAGGATTATTCTGAGGTGCAAGATGAAAGGAAAATGGACATCGGTTTGTGCAATTAAAATTACTTTATTCCAGGCGGTGGCTGTGGCTCAGTGAGTAGGACGCCGGCCCCATATACCAAGGGTGGTGCGTTTGAACTCAGCCCAGGCCAAACTGAAACAACAACACAAAAATAGCCAGGTGTTGTGGTGGGCACCTGTAGTCCTAGCTACTCAGGAGACTGAGGAAAGAGAATCACCTAAGCACAAGAGCTGGAGGTTGCTGTGAGCTGTGATGCCACAGCACTCTACTGAGGGTGACAGCTCGAGACTCTGTCTTAAAAAAATTTTTTAAAAAGGCTTTATTTCCATCTGAGTGCAGGTGGGATAAGATTTCCAATTGGGCCAGGAAGAAATCCACCCATGGGTAATGGCAAATGGGGGGGTTATAGGTCAGGAAGGTGGGAGTCAGGACATTCCCTTTAATGAGTTGGGCATCTGTTGTAAGAGTGGGCATCTATGTAAAGGTAAAAGGTTGGCCCATTTACCTTTCCCAGGTAGGCTAGCATAGGGGGTTGACACATTCACCTTTCTTGGGTGGGACATCCAGTGGAAGAGGGTAGGGTATTGATTCTTTAGGTGGGTCCACTCTATTTGGGTGGGGTTTGACTCTACACCAGCTGCAAAAACACCACCTGTGAAGATAGGGAAATGAGCTGCACCTTCTGTGCAGAAGCAGGATGCAGAGAGCAGAGTTCTATTGATGCAGCCAGAATTTCTCTATGTCCAGTCCTTGATCTTGGGGTTCTAGTAATGAAAACACAGACCATTCAAGTAGGGAAAAGTACAGAGCTTATTGATAAAGAAATAGATAAGAGAAAGGGGGAACAGAAACTCTAGCAACAAAATGGGGAACCGAAGTGGGCAGCCCATGTGGGCCTTCTGTATAAGGGTTTACATACTACTTTTCCTATCCTGTGTCAGGGGTTTGGGGAATGCATGTCTGTTAGCCAATCTCTGGCTGAGCAAATTGCCCTGAATCCTCTTCCTATTCCCTTGTGGTGCTCTCTTTTACTCCTTGGTGCATCCTAGCACTATGTGCAGCGGTTCTTAACCTGTAAGTTGCGGCCCACAGGAAATGTATTAAGGTGCCACGGCATTAGGAAAGTTGAGAACCACTGTTAGAGGCTCTGTTTGAAATGAGAGAAGCTGCTTCCTATTCTGGTTCCTCTCCTTGGAGGAGGCACATACTACTCATGTCTAGAAAAAGCTTTTGTTACTGTGTGTCTAAGATATAAACTCCCCCTCCCCCAAATTTAATATTTCTGAACCTGGGTGTGTTTTGTGCAGGTTTTCTTTTCCCCCTGAAAATCAGTTATCATGATGGTACATCTGACATCTTGGAACTGTGCAGACATGGTATAACCTGCTCTAGCTCCTACTGGTGGGGGGGGAAGGTCAGGGCTGCTGAACCCAGGCAGGGACCAACACATTGGTCTGTGGGAGTTGGCCTGGGACCCATCCTTCAGGCCCACCCTCCCTGCAGCCAACCCACACCGCACAGCCATGTAAGGGAGGGGCCTCTGGGTGGACACCCTGCATGCCAGGGAAAAGGTCCCCCACTGGGCCAGCTGTCAGCCTCCTAGGTTCATATTTCTAGGGAGTGATGGAGTGACACTGTGAATTTTCCTGCCACAGCTTGGAATCTGAGGGTGGCCCTCCACATGGATATATGGAAACCATTCCTTCTCACACCATCCTTTCCAGGATTTGAAATAGCCTAGACTTACCCAGTTGCCAGCTGCAACCCTCTCTTGTGCCTCTAGTATTTCTAATTACTGTCTGCATTTACTCCCAGAAAGCAGGCAGAAGAGGACTTTTGTCCCCAATGACACAATTATGTATGCATATTAATGGAAGCAGCCTCCCAGTGGTCTAGGTAAGACTCTCAAAGGTCAGTGTACTTGACTGTGCCTTTTCCAAGCTGGACCCCCGACAATCCTGACAATCCTCCAGCACCATAATCTCACTGGAATGCCATATGGTAAGCCTAAAGAAGCGTCCTGTGCCCATGACCTGCAAGAAAAAAGTGTGGGTGCCCATTGACAATGGCTGCAATGTGAATTAACTAGGGATCTCAAGCTGAGCCCTCAAGGCACACAGACCTAGAAGTGTGCACCCATGCCTGCCCAAGGCAGAGAGGGTGGGAAAAGGCACACAGACCTAGAAGTGTGCACCCATGCCTGC
>NW_003852747.1:23969-36430 GCF_000181295.1 Otolemur garnettii
GATCAGGAAGTGTACACAGCCACTGAAAGGGACTTTGAATTTGCAGCCAGGGAGCGAAGAGGATTCTGGGTGTTCCTAGCGCAGTGTCAGCTGGCAACGGAATTAACCCCTGCCTGGGAGTCCCAGGGCACTGGCTGTCCCACTCCGGGGACCCAGAACCAAGGTAAGCCAGCACATGGGTGCCATCTCAGCAGGCTCCCCTATACTCTCTCGGTTTAGGCCTCACCCAAACACCAGCTGGGGGACGCTGATAATTAACAGATGCCCACACCTCCCTTTGTTACAGATTAAAGCAATATGGAGTCATGGGGACACATCAACTGCCGGGTGACATTATTTCTTTCCTGAGGAGGATATGCAGATAGAGTGACTTAACAGGCCTGATGTTTTATGCACTTGAGATGGGCTGCCACTGTTCTCAGCCTTTTCCCCGTGTGAACTCTTACTTAGTTAACGTTACCGTTCATGTCCCCCCAGAGGAGGACACAGGCACAGGAATGGCTCTGTGCTCCACCCAAGTCACCCAGTTACCATGAGACAGTCCTGGGACTTCCACCCAACCCACCCCAGAGCCCACCTCCTCAGCCCTGCTCCAGGTTTCTCGCCTGTTTCCTTGCTCGGGACACATACTGGTCTTTCTTGGGTGAAAAATTCGGTGAGGCAGAGGGAAGGGAGCCCACTGGATTCTGGGCACAGAGCTCAGTGATATTCTGAGTTCGCCAGGAACGAGTACTGCCTCCACCCTTGAGTCACTGTGCCACCAGGGCCTGAGGCTCTGCCACAGTGGGCGAGAGCCAGCAGTCTGCAAGCAGGATGTGGAAGATGGTGTCTCCACCCAGCTATTTCTCAGCTGGGTGACTCTGGGTACGTCCCTTCACCTCTCAGGCTCCATTTCCTGCCAGGGATAAGAGCAGGAGGGTTCAGTGGGACGACAGGAGGCCTCAGAGGCAGCTGACAGGTGAGTCATACCTACTACTGCTATTTAAAAAGAGATTTTCTTTACAGGCAAGTCTGAAAGGTAATGAGCTTCAGGGAGGAGTCATCTGTGGCCTTGGGCTCCTACAGCGCATCCTTCAACCAACAGCGACTGGTCAATTTCTTAGCTGCAATCCAGGAGATGAAAGGCTACTTGGGTTAAGTTCCCCCTAAAACAGGTGTCCTCAAACTATGGCCCGCCGGCTGTTTTTGCCGCCACTGCCTGTCCTGCTTAGCAGCCGACTCGTCTCGGGGCCCTCAGTCAAGCCCTCCAACTGTCTGAGGGACTGTGAATTGGCCCCCTGTTTAAAAAGTTTGAGGACCCCTGCCCTAAAGTGTAGAGACAGCTGGGGGAGCTAGAGAGAAACTGCAGAATTCTGTTGAAAGGTCAGAAATCTTCACTCATTGACCAGATAAAGCCCCAGAAGCATTAAAAAGGTGCTCAGTTGTGGATCGTCTTAGAGCCCGAGAACACTCTGGCGTGCCTGCTGAGCTGACACAACTGTGGCACGATTGACCCAGCCAATCCTAGAATCTCGGCATCACCTCCTTCCCCCGTGTACCTCCAGGCTTCTTCCCCACACCTGCCGGCCTTGGCTGCCTGCGAAGCTGGAGATTCCCTTTTCTCTGGCTGAGAACCATTCCAGTTTCCAGGACCACCAATCAAAGCAGGAGCACGCAGTGCCCATGTAAAATGAGGAGCTGGTTTATTGAACAGTTTAAGAGAGAAAAAATAGTGGATTTTGCTATATTTTTACACACTGCATAGGAAAGGCCACAGCCGTCCATCACCCCCGACCCCAAACAGAACAGGCTTGCTGGAGGTCAGTGCCATGGTGGAGGCAGCATGCGTTGGGCTGGAACTGAGCCCGACTTAGGCCAGTGAGCAGCTGCCCATTTTCAAATGCACACTCCTCTCTGGGCTGAGCATGTCAACGCCCCCTTTTATTCTCTTTTAAATGAATGACCTATTTGTTCTCAGGCAGGAGTATATTACACTGGTGGCGTGTGACTCACGGCTGTCCCCGTGGTGCCTGGAGACACCGCACTCCCGTGAGAGAGCATCTGGCCTTGTCTGAAGTCTTGCTGCTGGCACACAGAGAGCTCGAGACCCTACCACAGGCATGACTCCACGGCCATTTCTGCTCTCACCAACACTCTCCAGTGTTCTGTTGCCAGTCACAATTACAGGTGTTGGGGAGCCCGGGTTCCCAGAAGGTCAGAAAAGCACAACCCACTTGTTTGCTGTGGCTGTCCTGACAGTAGCAGTTACGACGTACCTGGGAGACTTCCAGGGCGTAAATGGCAACGTCCCGTGAAGGCCTACCACCCCAGGGGGTAGGGCAGCGTGCCACCACTTCTACTTGTGCAGAAGAATACGTCCATCTCCAGCACAAGCTTGTAAAAAAATACTTTAACAGAATACACTGTACGGAACTAGGAGTTAACACCATATATTACAATGCTATAGCAAGTGTATAAATACTATACAGGCATGGAGTGACTCCATCAGAAAGGGCTGACTGTGAGGCCAGGAAAAACTGCTGCCAGCATGCCCAGAGGGAAACCACTTCCACAGTAGGAATGGGAAAACGGAGGACTGTGCCGTGTCTAAACGTGGTGCATCAGAGACATCGCTACAGTTCCTGGTGACTATGCCATGGCGGGACAACTCGGACGGAGCTGCACGAGGGGTCGGTCCAGAGGGAAAATACATTTTGGAACAACACTTTAGATCAGAACGTTAACACTCTGCAAACCAGCTGCACAGAGAGATGTCCCTTCTGTGGGCCTTGTCAGGCAGCCAGCACCCTGGGTGCAAGGGGCTGGACAAACGCCTCAGACTCCCTCCCCGACGGCTGTAAACCGTTGCTCCCTCTCTCCCATTCTCCTGGCAACCACCTCCACTCATGCACACGCCAGTCATCTGCCACCTCTGTGTCCTGTCGTGCTGAGTGGCTGATAGGCATTAGGTGCAAACAAGGCATGAGATGGACGTATCTGGAGACCCAGCTCCAGTTCCGGGGCCGGGCTGCAGGGTGAAGAGGAGGCAGACGGAGGTGGAGAGAGTGTGCGTCCCAGTCTACTTATGCGCTGTCCCCTGAACTCGGGACCTTTAATCGGGCATTTCAATGTTTAGTTTGGGAGGAGGCAGCACATACTTTCCAGGGCTCTGGGTAATGACCACCCTGGTCTTTTTTCGAAATATAGGAGCGATTTTAGGAGGTTCTGGAACTGGAGTTTCTTCGGTTTCTTCATTATCTTCATGATGGAGATCGTAGGAAATATTTCCGTATTCTCGCAAAAATGGGAAGACTTCTAGCAGAAACTGACAGAAATCTTTGCGAATACCAAACCACCCTGAAAAATAAGAATATTCTTTTTCAAAGATTGGCCCAAGTGACCTTCATGTTACCTTTCTTTCCCAAACAAGAAGTCCACTTTACCCGGATTGCTCAGAAACGAAGACTGAATGTGGCCTCAAAACCCAGTCAGGGACGAGACTACGGTGTCTAGCTCAGGAGTTCTCAAAGTAGAGCTCCCGGACCGGCAGCAGTAGCATCCCTAGGACTTGTCTGGGCTATGATTCTCAGGCCCCAGCCCCGACCTCCTGAACCGGATCGGAAACTGTGGGCTGGGCTGGGCTGGGCTGGGCTGGGCTCAGGCCGTCCACTGTTCCTGGCGCTTTAGGGATGCCGTTGGGGGCTCAAGTTGGAGAACCACTGCCCTAGAGAGTCTCTAATACCTGTCCTGCCTGCACCATTCTGTCCTCCTCTTATCTTCCCTGCCCAGGGTGCCCAAAGGATTGTTGTGACCCTGCGGAATCTGGGAGGGAAGCAGACACATGTTGGTGTGGGTCAGGGGCCACCCTGAAGCTACTTCCCCAATGCCTGCCACTCCTCCCTCTCTGCACCAGCACACCATCGGCTCTCCTGGCACAGGGCTGGGGCAGAGGCAGCAAGCATAGCCTGGGTGGCCGTCTAGGCACTGCGCCACCCCCCGCCTTCCAGGAGGGCAGCACTCTGGGGGTCCATAGGATGGAGCTCACAGCCTTGTGAGGAAGGGACCCTCCTCGGGATTTTCTGAAAACTGCAAGGGACCTCATCCAGGTGGGTAGGAAGAGAGAGCACACAAGTGCCCCGGACAACACTCTGATGTCAGCAAGGACATGCAGGAGAGACGGCAAAGAGGGACATAGGATGACCTCAGGGTTCAGGTGGAAGATGTGGACTTTTCATCTAATCCTCAGAAGCCCTGTGAGGACATATCTTGGTCCCCCTTCTGCAGAGGAGGGAAGGAGGCTGTGGGAGGCTGCTTGCCATGTGTGTTCTTGCCTCAAATCTCAGCACACATGTGGAGGAAAGCGGGGGTGCAGGCCAGGGGAAAGCAAGGGTGACAATATTCCCTTCCCTTGGAAGGCCCCAGAACTTCCTGAACCCTTGCTTTTCCACACCAACTTCTATCTTAGGGCCCGCAGTCTTATCCTTTTGTAGATCGAGGACACACCCCCCGTCCCAGGACTTCTGAAGTGCCAAGTACATACAGTGGTTTCCTCCCTTCTGTCCGAATGTGGTTGCCATCAGCGTGATGAGGGAGAGCCACAGCGGCACAAAGATGGGAATACAGGAGAATGCGTTGTGGCCGTCCAGTTTGTGAACCAGCAGGATCTAAAGACAGAGACACAGTCAAGGACTCTTGACACAACAAAGGACCGTGGAGGGCTGTGGAAGCTGCCCCCCATTGGCCAACCCTTGCCCGGTGAGCTCTCAGAAGAGGAGAGGTCAGCACCAAGGGTAGCGGCTACCGACCTGTGGTCCTTAGGGGCTCCAGGAGTTTGTTCAAAGGAGTTAACAGTGCCCGTTCTAGAATTCTCCACAGAACTCAAACATAAAAATCAGACCTCCAACTTGCCCTTTTAAGAGCAGGACCTGGAGACATTCAGAAGCATCAGAGCTAGAAAGGCACACTTCTTACTGCAGCCCCTGCCCGCCCCCCAGGGAAAGGAAAGGACATTCTCCTGGGACAGATGTCCTCTCCGGAGGCATGCTCTCCCGGATTGCACACTGCGATTTCAAGGGATAGCAGGCAGCATGTCTAGGTGGGCAGGATGCTGTTGGAGGGGAGGGGAGGGGAGGGGAGGGGAGGTGACAAGGCCGGAGCGGTTACCCACAGAAGGCTCACCTCAAAAGTCAGAAGAGGCACGACAATGGTCATCCAGCTCAGGGCCATTGTTATGTGTGTCCTCCGCTGCTCTGCAATGACGTCCATGGAGCGCAAGAACAGGACAGACCACACGATGTAGTAGAGGACCACCAGGCACAGGAAGGACATGAGAATCCACAGGGGCACACACACAACCTGAGGCAGGGCGGAGAGAAGACATGTCCTTAGCGCTCCCACCCAGCTTCCCGGAGAAGGCGTGCTCCACACCTTTCTGGGTCTCTCTAGGTGAGACAGCGCCAGCCTCCATGAGGACAGCCCCCTCCTAGGCCTGCTGTGATGACGGTGTGTGAAAGAGAAGGGATGGGGCTCTCTGCGGGCGGGCGGGCGGGCGGGCGTGCTGCTGGGGAAACCAAGGTTCCTCTGTCAGTCAGCGCCTCTTCCTCCTGGGACAGCCTTGCATCAGCAGAGGCCTCTGCTCCTCCTTGAAGTCCTCCTCCCTTCCCTTCCTCCCTCCCTCCTACACTCACTGGGGCTCTGCCTGGCTCCGCTGGCATCACAGCCCACCATACTCTCTTCTCAGGGGACATTTCCACAACCTGCTGTAGGTGCTTTGGCGACACATTTGGGAATGGGTTCCCCGGGAACTTTAGCCGTCTCGGTGTCTTGGGACCCCCACCATGTTGTGACCTTGGCAGACTGAGGCTGGGCAGGCATGTTGTCCTGACCCGCCCCACCCCACATGCATTCAAGTATGTTGCTGTCCTACCAGAAAGACTTTGTCTCACCTGCTCGCAAGCCCAGAGGATAAGCCCTGGCGCTGTTACCCAGCCAGGCTCCTTTGTGTCATCTTTCTCTTTCCTGTCCTGCTCCCCAAGACTTCTCGTTTCTCCTGTTTTCTTTGACTAACTAGCACACAGTAAAAGTGACTGTGTTCCTTGGTGTACACTTCTAAGAGTTGTAATCCACACGTAGATCCACACAGCCACAGGCAGGACACAGAAGAGATCTCCCACCCCATAAAATCCCTTGCGTTAGGCCAGGTGCAGTGGCTCATGTAGCACTGTGGGAGGCCAAGGGGGGGACTGACTGAGCTCATGGTCTCAAGACCAGCCTGAGCAAGACCGAAACCTTGTCTCTAAAAATAGGGAGGTGTTGTGATGGGCACCTGTAGTCCCATCTACTCGGGAGGCTGAGGCAAGAGAATTGCTTCTGCCCAGGAGTTTGAGGTTGTTGTGAGCTATGATGCCACAGCACTGTACCACGGGCAATAAAGTGAGACTCTGTCTCAAAAGAAATAAAAAGTAAAAATAAATAAAATCCCTTGTGCTACCCTTCATGGTCACACTGTCACCCCCACAGTAATCCCCTGACAACCCCTGATCTGTGCTGTCACTATACTTTTGTCCTTGGGAGCACACTGCATAGATGGAATCACAGCATGTTGTAACCTTTTGAGACTGGCTGCTGGCAATCAGGATATGTCTCCCCAGATTCAACCAGGTTTCTCCCTGTGTCCACAGGTTGTTCCCTTTCATTTCTGAGTGGCATTCCATGGATGACTAGGGTTTGTGGCCCCATCCGTCCACTGAAGGTGGCTTCCAGCTTTTGGCTATCCTCAGTGAGGTTGCTCAAAACACTGGAATGTAGGTTCCTAAGCAACTGGCTGTTTTCCCTTCTCTGGGGTAAATGCTCAGGAGAGTGGCTTCTGGGTCACATGGTAAGTACACCTTAAATTGTATCAGAAATGGCCAACCTGTTTTGCAGAGTACCAGTGCCATTCTACCTTCCTGCCAGGAAGGGAGGAGCATCCCACTTCCCCTTCCCATGTCTCCCCATATACCTGGCTAAGTCATGGTCTTTGAGTTCCACTCTTGATAAATATGTCGGGACCCCATCCCGGTTTTATTTTGCCTGTCCCTAATGAATAATGATGTTGACAATCTTCTTGTGTTCATTTGCCATGTGTGTATCTTTTTTCTGAATTGTCTGTTAAGCTTGCCAATTTTTAAATTATGTAATTATTTTCTTATTTTTGAGTTTTTAAGAGTCCTTTGTGTGTTTTGGGTCCTAGTAAATATTTCAATATATGCTTTGCAAATATTTTGTGTCATTCTGTGGCCTGTCTTTGGTTCATTTCAATTTTAAGCTGTCCAAATTGATTTATTCATTAGTTTTATTGTAGGACTGGGGCAAAGAAAATACAAGATGAACTTAACATTTTTTGGTGCTAGAAAATAATGAAATGCTTAAGGAATAATGAAGACTATGTACAGAACACAGGAGCTCCTAAAGGCAGAAAGTACTCCCTAAAGCTCAGAAATTTGAGCAAAAATATAAATAGTGACAGCATCAAATTATAACCAATAGAATAAAATGATAATTTTGAGTTTTCTGATCTGTGAACATGTTGGTATGTCTCTGTATGAGGTCTTTAATTTTTCTCAGTCGTATTTTGTCATTTTTAGTGTAGAGGTCTTTTGTATTTTCTTTTTTAAAAAATGAGATAAGCAAAACAGTTAATTAATTGAATCTTTTACTTTTGACCTAGAACTTTGCTGTTGTATAGACATAGCTTTAATTATAACCTACAAGTCACCAATTTCAGTGACTTCAATTTCACTGATGTTCTCCTCACATGCAAAATACATATATTTCATCCCAATAGTCCCAAAAGTCTCCTCTTATTCCAGTATGAACTCAAAATGTGAGTGAGACTGAAGGCATAATTCCTTTTTTCATTTTTTTGAGACAGAGTCTCACTCTGTTACCCAGAGTAGAGTGCCCTGGAATCATCACAGCTCACAGCAACCTCAAACTCTTGGGCTCAAGCTATCCTCTTACCTCAGCCTCCTAAGTATTTGGAACTAAAGGCATGCACTGCATTGCCTGGCTAGTTTTTCTTTTTTTTTAGTAGAGATGGGGTCTTTCTCTTGATCAGGGTAGACTCGAAATCCTGAGTTCAAGCAATCCACCCTTCGGCCTCCCAGAGTGCTAGGATTATAGGCATGAGCCACCAAGCCTATCCAAGGCATAATTCACTCTGAGGAAAATTTCCCTCTGTCTGTGAGCCCATGAAATCAAACTGGTTATCTACTTCTAAAACACAATGATGGGAGGGACACAAAATAGATATTCACATTCTAAAAGGAAGAAATACGTAAGCAAAGCGGGGGTTACTGTTCCCAGGTAATTCTAAAATCCAACAGGGACAACATTAAAGCTCCAGAATAATCTTCCTTGACTCCATGTCCTACTTTCTGGATAAACTGGAGTAGGATTTGAGCCCCCAAGGCCTTGGGCCTAGCCCCACCCCTACAGCTTTGCTAGGCTCATTCCATCCAGTAGCTTGAGTCTCATGGCTGCAGTTCTCCCAGGTTGGAGTTACACACTATAGCTCTACAGTTTGGGGGTCTCTGAGGCAGCCCTATTCCCATAGCTCCACTAGGTATTACACTAGTACTATGTGATACTCTGATGTCCCAGGGAAGAAGAATGTCCCAGATCCAGGGGAGAGAGAAAAAGCAAATCTTTTCTTCTACCTTTTTGTTCTATCTAGGCTCCCAGCTGTTTGGATGGTCCCGCCCACATTGAGGACACATCTTCCTCACTCAGTCCACCAATTTACATGCCAGTCTCCTCTGGAAACACTCACACAGAGACATCCAGAACTGGTGCTTTACCAGTTATCTAGGCATTTATCAATCCGGTCAAGTTGACACCTTAAATTAACCATCACATTCACTTTCTTTATATTTGTTGGAAGCACAGAGACAAAAACCGCAGGCACCTTGAATGCAAATCAATTTACTAGATTACTTAATATATTGCATCTTATTTTACAAAAAGGATGGTAAGCAACTGTAAGCTTACAAGTAACTGAAGTCAGATTTTATAAACCAAGAAGGACAACCCTAATGTCCTTTAACTGAGTATTTCCTGGCCCATAGTCCTGAAGGGAAAGAAAGAGGACCTCAATTTCTCTTTGGTATATGAGAGCAAACATACAGCATCAGGTTTCATGAAGCACCCTATCAAAACTTGATAGAAGTATAAGATAACATTCCCACCACTGTTCTGGGATAAGCTCTACCCTTACCTGCCAGAACCCTCCAGAATCCTATGATTGGCATAGCTGCATTTCCCTGGCCAGACCTTGCCTGGATGGGGCTCTAAACAGAGGCAGTACCAACAGCACCTGTAACTTAGTGGGTAGGGCACCGGCCACATACACCAAGGCCAGTGGGTTCAAACCCAGCCGGGCCAACTAAAACAACAATGACAATTGCAACAACAACAACAACAGAAAAAAATTGCTGGGCATTATGGTAGCTGCCTGTAATCCCAGCTACTTGGGAGGCTGAGGCAAGAGTATCACTTAAGCCCAAGAGTATAAGGTTGCTGTGAGCTGTGCTGCCATGGCACTCTACCTAGGGTGACAGCTTGAGACTCTGTCTTAAAAACAAAACAAAACAAAAAACAGAGACAGTACCATTACACAGGGTCAACTGGCTGTCTGTATCATCTCCTATGCTACCTAGGTGCCTGCTCAGTTGCCCAATTATAGGCCCCATTGCTGTGGGAGTTCCTTGAAGATTTTGTCTGTTTCTACCATGGGAGGTCAAGGAAGAATCAAGTTTATCATTCACTCAATTCTTCATTCAATTAAGTTCATATTTCCTGATATTTTCTGCACACAGGCCCTATGCTGGGTGCTCCAGATACAAAAACAAATAGTATGTGTCTACACCTGAGGAAGTCAAAGTCTGAGAGGGGGGAAACAGACACACAAATAGATAGAAAACATTTAGTTACATACAATGAGATGGAAACAACTATGGTCCACTAAGAAGGGACATCTAATTCAGCTCAGGGGAAGTGTGCCCATAGTCAAAGTGAAAATTGCATCACCTGCACCCATGCAATAATACGAGGGGTGTCCGAGGCACAGTGGATATGTATTCACATAACATGGACAGCTCTATTGTTCCAAGCATGTGACCTTTACCACGATGTTTGGTTCAGTCACATTTTTTATTGTCTGTAATGTAAATACATTTTTGGATGGGTCACTCCTGTTGATAAATTCACTTTATTTCTTAGTTATAGCCCTTTAAATCATGTGTATGGATGATAGAAGAATTTTCTCCATCAGAAGTATGCATCCTTTGGTATTACTTGCCCCTAAAATCACACAAGCCATCACTGCAATCTTACCCTGAACAAATTCTAGGCTGTTTCTGAGTGATGTCTTCCATGCTCTTTATAGCTCATGGCTATGAATAAAATACACAGGATTGTAGGAAGCTGTGATGATTAGACACATCAAATTTGTCCAGGAGCTGGCAACAAAAATGTGTTTCCCTTTGGACAGCAACATGCCAAGCACCAGATGCCACAGACCTTCCCCCCACACATACACAGCCCACTTTTCACACCCTGTGAGAGAAGAGGGCAAACTCTCTAATGCCCTAAGAGGGCATTATTATTACACTTATTATTCCCAGTATGATATAACTAAGAGCACATCACCAGGATTCAGGATTTCTGGATACATCAGAGTAGAATTTGGGATACACAAAATCAAACTTGGCAAAAGTATAAGTAGTGACACTCCCTTCCCTGGAACCCTGAAACCTCCTTAAGAGAGTTATAAACATACATTTTAGGGATTGTTTTCACTTTTTGATTATTATGACTAATACACAGAAACAAAAAACAATCCATATGTTCCTCTACTAATAAATGTATGAAGAAAATGTGATATCTCCATACAATGGAATACTATTCAGTCATAAAGAGAGTGAAGTAGTGATACATGCTATAACGTGGATGAACCTTAAAAACATGCCAAATTTAAGAAACAAGATGCAACAGGCCACATATCCATTTATATGATATGATTCCACTTGTATGAAATGTCCAGAATAGGCAAATCCATGGACATAGAAAGTAGATTACTGGTTGCTGGGCATTGGGGGAAAGAGGGACATTTGGAGTGTTCGCTAATAGGTACTGTCTGTCTTGTTGGAGCAATGGAAATATTCCAGAATTAGAGAAGATGGTTGTATAAAACTGAATACATTAAAAACACTGAATTGTGCACTCTAAATGGGTGAATTTTAAGGTATGTGAATTTGTCTCAGTTAAAAAAAAAAAAAGCTGCCCAAGACTAAAAATAAGAGAAAACGAACATCCTAGTGATTATACACCAGAGATTTGCTTCCAAAAGTAGGCAAAGAAAAAAACACTAAAATGCTTCCATGCCTTTTACTTGACATATTCTGCATATTGCAAAAGAGGATAACTACATTAACAAATCCACTTTAAAAGTATAGCACCGTGAGCATGTTTGCACAAACTCTGACTACTCAAGAGGGACATTACTAAATTACTTCCCAGAGTCTTCCCAGTATGTCAGAGGCCACTGAAACTTCTTTTACAGCAGACAGGAAATGTGGTAAAACCACCTCTCCATATAAAGCCTTACAGAATCATAGGCTCTGCTTGAGAGCTGATGACATTATAGAGCATGCACGTATGTCCTTTGTTATACAGTGTATTCTAAAAGATAATATAGCTATTCAGACACATGCTCATGCACACACACACACAAGATAATAAAAAGTCTGTGTGGGGCTCAGGGCTTATATATTTAAAGTAAGACCCTGGGACAGCATTGTGTGCTGTGTCCAGTCAAGCTCATGGGAGCAAGTGAGAATTAGTGGCCAGATTCCATCAGTGAGGTGATTTAGACACAGAGTACAGGGGAGGGGGAGTGGATCCAGGCACTGTGTTGGCAGTACAAAGGCAGTCTTTTTATTTTTTTTTAATTGAATGGTAACTATGTACATTAATGCAATTCTGGGGTACAGTGTGGTGTTTTCACATACAATTCGAAACATTTCCATCAAACTGGTTAACATAGCCTTCATGTCATTTTCTTAGTTATTGTGTTAAAACATTCATATTCTACTCTTAGATTCACTTGTACCCTTGTAAGATAAACCACAGAAGTGATCCCTCCAATCCCCCGCCCTCTACCCATTCCCCCTCCCCACTCCCTCCCTCCTCCCCTTATTCTTAGGCTGTTATTAGGTTACAGCTTTCATATGAAAGCTATAAAGTAATTTCATAATAGGGGTGTGTACACTGAATACTTTTCTTCCATTCTTGTGATACTTTGCTAAGAAGAATATTTTCCAGCTCCATCCATGTGAACATGAAGGATGTAAAGTCTCCATCTTTCTTTATGGCTGCATAGTATTCCATGGTGTACATATACCACAGTTTGTTGATCCATTCGTGGATCGATGGGCACTTGG
>NW_003852747.1:39307-61285 GCF_000181295.1 Otolemur garnettii
GGTTAGGCTGGCCAAAGGTTTATCTATTTTATTGACCTTTTCAAAAAACCAACTTTTTGATTTATTGATCTGTTCTATAATCCTTTTATTTTCAGTTTCATTTAATTCTGCTCTAATTTTGGTTATTTCTTTTCTTCTGCTGGGTTTGGGATTGGAATGTTCTTCTTTTTCCAGTTGCTTAAGGGCAGTCTTACACTTCAGGGAACTCGCAGGTCAGTTTAGTGAGTAAGACTCACCATCAACAAACACACACATAAATAATAAATCCTAATGTGTTCAGTGACTTCTCTGGGTGAGGCATGGTGCTATGCACCGTGTAGCTATTAGCTAACCTTTTGAATCTGCAAAACCGAGTCAGTAGGTATCGTTATTACCCTCATTTCACAAATGAAGAAACAAAGGCACTGACAACCTTGCCCAGGTGATGGATGCCAAAGAACCCTATATATAGCTGTGCACTGCACACAGATGAGGGGCTGACAGGCTCTGAGGATAGGGCGGGGCCGGGTGTAGCCAGGGCATTCTGAGTTTGGAGTGATTTTATGGTCTTCCCTTGTCCTGGTTTAGAAGATGCCCTCCTTCTACCCTGATGCCCTGACTGAAGAGGGAGCTGGAAGCAGGATTCAAACTCTGAGACCTGTGGTCTTGCTCTCTCATTTCTGTCTTGAACCCAGATTTGAAGAACAGGCTTCTGTGTCAATGCACATGCCCAGGCTGCGAAGAGAAATTGCTGATAAGATCTAGAGTTGCATGATCCCGCAGAGCTGACAATTCAGTGACAAAGCAGAAGTTGAGCCAGTGGTCATAAGTGTGCTGAGAAGGAGCAATACAGGCCATTGATTTTTTAAATAAATTCATGTATATTTGAAAGCCTCCCTATATTTATTTGAATGAGTTGAAGTGTAAACAAGTACAAAGTCAAAACACTTTATGCTTCAGCTCCATAGGCTAACTCTTCCAAGTCAGGAAGTTTGTTTGGGCACTTGGGCCACTGGGTATCATTCTACCAGATTTCAGATTGTGTTATTTATTTGCCTTGGAAATTGAGGCTTGGTTTGGGTGAGGCTTAAGATTGTAGGGGAGCATGCACCTTGAGCAACACCTGGTTCCTAACATTGGGTTCACATTTTAGGCTCTCGGGGTCTCCTTTTTACTAATACATTATTATGAGAGTTTTAGTCCTTGGATGCATGGATGAGATATTGGGATTAAAAGAGAACAAGAATTAGAAATATTTCTAAATTCTTTTGCAACCATGATGCATCCCTTCTGTCTACTCAACCATTTGGTCTATCGCTTTCTGAATGGAGAGAAGAGAAAGAAGCCAGGTGGGAATTAGTTGTGAGGAAAAGTGAGGAAAGAGCTTGCCACTTGAAGCAGGGGAGAGTGAGGGCAGAAATGACTCCAGTCAGGGAGTAGAATTGGATGAACCACAAAAGTACCCACTGAGGAGGGTCTCCTGTTGTCATCCTTCTTGAAGCACTATGCCAGGGGTCCTCAAACACATGTGGCCCACCGAGGACATTTATCCAGCCCGCCGGGTGTTTTTGCCACTGCTGCCTGTCCTGCTTAGCAGCCGACTCGTCCCGGACCCGCAGTCCAACCCTCCAATGGTTTGAGGGACTGTGTACTGGCCCCCTGTTTAAAAAGTTTTAGGACCCCTGTCTAAGACTGTCAGACTCTGTCCTCTCCCCACTCTCATTGATCAGGAGTCACTGAAGCCTGTCCTGAGGCTCAACTCTGCCCAGACCTTTAATACTCCTTGCTTGGGGCTGAGAGCATGTCAGCAGCCTCATGCCACATCCTATTTTGAGAGCATTTCACACTCCTCAAGCTAGATGTGTGATGCTGCTGCTCTGCCACTACATTTGGCCTCCTTTCTCAGCCACAACCTACATTCTCCCTATGGATGATGCCTGCTCCTTCTTGGTAGAGGTGAAAATTCCCACTGCTTTGTAGCTACCCTGAAGCCCTTCTCCCAGCATAAAACTTGAGGGCCAGGTTATTTCTCTTTACTCACTGTGAGATCTTGTTGGTTTCCAGTTGCCTGAACTCATCACATTTTACAGACCCAACCTTGCCCATGACAAAGTCAGCAATGTGGCAACATCAGTGGACATAGCACAGATATTTCTCTAAGCTTAAAGCCTTGTTTATACACAATGCTGGTTAGTAATGTTTTCCTCATTACGAATTTGGTTTAGTGGATGAAAATATTTAACTCTACATCTTAAACTAATTCATGATCATTCTATTATGCCCTTTTCCCCCAGGATATTTTGGAGTTATGAGTTTGTCGCTTGATGTGTTCACATGTACTAAAGCTCCTAGCTCCTCATCATTGCCAACTCAGATAACTTAAGCCCTTTAGATATTTTTTTAGGGAGCGATTAATATATTCAAGAGGATCTATGTAAGTTATGAAACATAACAAAATAAAATACAGCATTGGACCCACCAACAAGAATAACAATATTACTAATACCATACATAATCCTGTCCCAATTGTGCTTTTACCCCAGAGGTAACCACTCTCTCGAATTTTGTTTCTATAATTTACTTGACTTAATTTTAGTTTTTTCAGACAATTTTTCTCTTTAAATTATATTTTGGTAGATACATGTTAATGTATGTTAATGATAATTAACTACATGTATTCTTCTGTGACTTATTTACTCAACATTGTTTCTAAAAATTATCTTTCTTGGGTAATTATAAGTTCCCCTTTCTGCTGCTCCATCCCTCCACTAAAGTAACTAATAAATTTACAATATTAGAATCAACTTTTTTAGAGCTCTGGAATCTAAAAAACACACAAACAAACAAAAGTCAGGGCATGCTTAATGAATGTAATGAATTCCTATAATTTTACATTGCCTTAGTAACCATTTTGAATACATTGTAAGTTTAACTTTCTCATACCAGAAGCAGAGCTTAGTTACTTTTGACATAGTTTCCCATTTTCCATCTCCTCCAAGTCCCTTACTTTAATTAGCCTAGATATCTGCCTTATACAGTCACCTCCTGGTGACCACATCCTTCTGGGACATATAAATACAAGCTACTTAGCTTGCTGAACTGACTCCAACACCCCACATGGACTACACAGATATGCTGTGTTAGCTACCTCTTCGTCACAGTGTGACCCCATGTAATATATGCATGCTTGTTCTAAACCCACCAATTAGAACTTACCATAGAAAATGTGGTTGGAAAATGCGCTGGATGCTAAAAACAGCATTAGCCCATTGGTTCATCTCATCTTCCTGGCCCCCTACCTGGGGACTGAGTCCATCACCCGTGTGAACTTATCAGACCTTATCAGCCTATATCAGCACCCTTCTTCTTTTGCAGCTCTGTATGTAGAAAACTGCTTCTGTTATTTCATGTGTTCTCTTTGTGTGCCTCCCCGTGTCTCTCCTTACTGACACAGACAGATCTAACTATTCTTCTGGTCAAGGCTCTTCTAGAGAGTGGCCACCTTGCCAGGAATAAACTAGACACAGTTCAGACAAGAGAAAAGAGATGTTCTACCTAGGTATATCCACAAAGAGGGGGTCAGAGTATAGCATTCTTATGAGGGCTGAGTAAATTTGGCTCATGTCAGGGGTCAGTTTCTACATGTGCATCAACATGATTAATCTCTAAGTGATCTTGAGCAACAACCTAAATAGCCTTCTCAGTGCCTGGGAATACTCAAGAATCTGGCTTGGGTTCAAGCCTTCAGGGAAAAACATGCAGCTGGCTGGGTCACAGAGCAATAAGACATTCTGTTTTTCAGTCGGGCCAAGAGAAAAAGTGGGGGCGGGGGGGAGGAACTGAAGGATCCTATAGAAGGCAGAGACATCAGATGCAATTGACAAAGATTTTAAGTCAAATGCCTTAAATTCCTGAAGAAAAGCATGGACAAAGAGCTAAAGGAGACTAGAAGAACAGTAGATAAGCAAAATGAGATTATCAAGACATAGAAATTATAAAAGGAACCGAGCTGAAATGTACAGTAATTGAAGTGTAATGTTTACTATAGGGTTTAGACAGCAGAATTGAGCATAAGAAAGAATCAGTAAACTTGAAGGTAGGATAATTTAATTTATCGAGTCTCAGGAGTAGAAAGGAAAAATAATAAAGTGAGCAGAGAATAAGACTCATGGGACACCATGAGGCAGACAAACACATGCATTATATAATAGAAGTTTCAGAAAGAGAAGAAAGAGACAAAATACTTTTTAAATAAATAATTTTGAAAAAATCACAAAATTAAAAAAAAATGAATCTACAAATACAAGAAGCTTAATAAACTCTAAGTAGGGTGGCGCCCATAGCACAGTGATTATGGAGCCAGCCACATACACTCAGGCTGGCGGGTGTGAACCCAGCCCAGCCCAGCTAAACAACAATGACAACTGCAACAACAACAAAAAAATAGCTGGGGCCATGTCTATGGCTCAAAGGAGTAGGGTGCTGGCCCCATATGCTGGAGGTGGCAGGTTCAAACCCAGCCCCAGGCCAAAAACTGCAATAAATAAATAAATAAATAAAATAAATAAAAATAAAATTATTTTAAAAAATAGCTGGGTGTTGTGGCAGGCGCCTGTAGTCCCAGCTACTTGAGAGGCTGAGGCAAGAGAATCATTTAAGCCCAAGAGTTTGAGGTTGCTGTGAGCTGTGATGCCACAGCACTCTACCAAGGGCGATATAGTGAGACTCTGTCTCAAAAAAAAAAAAAAAACCTCTAAGTAGGATAAAGCCAAAGAGACCCACACTCAGATACATTATAGTCAATGCATTGAAAGCTAAAGCCAAAGATGATTTTGAAAGCATGAATTACATTGCCACATTTGCAGCATCCTCCATAAGACTAACAGGCAAATTCTTAACGAAAACTATAGAGGTCAGAAGACAGCGGGATGACAGATTTAAAGTGCTTAAAGAAAAAAAAAACCCCTATAAAACAAGAACGTTGTATCTGGATAAACTTCCATAAGTGAGGAAAAAATTAAGGCATTCAACATCCTTTTTTCCCCTTAAGCTGAGGGAGTTTGTTACCATTAAACCTGTCTTACAAGAAATGCTCTAGGGATTCCTTCAGTTTGAATGAAAGGACACTAGATAGTAACTCATATGAAGAAATTAAGTTCCCTGGTAAAGGTAAACTAATGGGCAAACGTAAAAGCCAATATTGGCCAGCCATGATGGCTCAAACATGTAATCCTAGCAGTTTGGGAGGCCAAGGCAGGAGGATTGCTTGAGACCAGGACTTTGCTACCACACTGAGAAATATAGTGAGGCCCTTTATCTATGAAAAATAGAAAAATTAACTGGGCCTTGGTGATGCAACCTACCTGGGAGGCTGAGACAGGCAGATCACTTGAGCTACTGCACTTTAGTTCAGGCAACAGAGCAAGACCCTGTCTCAAAAAAATGTAACCTGGGTGGCACCTGTGGCTCAAAGGAGTAGGGTGCTGACCCCATATGCCAGAGGTGTCAGGTTCAAACCCAGCCCCAGCCAAAAACTGCAAAAAAAAAAAAAAAAATCTAACCTACATAATTTAAAAGACAAATGCATACAAATCTGTTATTGGGCCCATAATATTCAAAGATGCAATTTGTGACAACAATAACATAAAAGGGTAATGGATTTGTATAGGACCAAAAGGTGACATATACTATGAAATACACTTTAAGTCAAAAACTGTTATAAAAGAAAAGAAGGGGGGGGTGGAAAAAAATAAATTAATTTAAAAAGAAGAACATTATATATTGAGAAAAGGGTAAATGCACCAAGAAGATATAGGAATAATAAATGTATATACACCAAACAAGAGTTCTAAAATACATGACGTGAACACTGAGAAAATAGAAAAAAAAATCTGCAATAATAGCTGTAGACATCAAGACCTCCACTTTCAATGATGGATAGAGCACCGAGACAAAAGACTGAAAAGGAAACTGGGGACTTGAAAAACACTAGACATCAACTATTGCTAACAGGTATATTTCGTACACTTCATCCCAAAATAGTAGAATGTACTTCTTCTCAAGTGCACATGGAACATTCTCATGGATACACCATAGGTTAGGCCACCAAAAAAGCCTAACATTTAGAAAAAAAGTTGAAGCCATGAAACATATCTTTTCCAACTATGAGGAAATGAAAATAGACATCAATAGCAGAAGCTAAAAAATCCACATATATGTGAAAAAAGCAATACACTCTTAAAAAACCAATGGACCAAAGAAGAAATCCTAAAAGCAATTATAAAGTATCTTTGAGACAAATGAAAATGAGAACACAGAATGCCAAAACTTATAGAATGCAGAAAAAGCAGTGCTATGAGGGAAATGTATAGCTGTTAAGTACCTACATGAAAAAAAGAAATATCCCAAATCAGCAACCGAAATTTATACCTTAAGTAATTATTAAAAAGAACAAACGAAACCCAAAGCCAGCAGAAGGAAGAAAATAATAAAGATTAGAACAGAGCTAAATGATATAAAGAATAGAAAAACAGTAGAGAAGATCAACAAACCCAAGAATTAGTTCTTTGAAGAAAAACAATAAAATTGATAACTCTTTAGCTAGATTGACTAAGAAAGAAAAACTCAAAGTAAAATCAGAAATAAAAAAGGAAACATTATGGGTGGCACCTGTGGCTCAGTGGGTAGGGTGCCAGCCCCATATACTGAGGGTGGTGGGTTCAAACCCGGCCCTGGTCAAACTGCAACAGAAAAATAGCCGGGCATGTGGCAGGCGCCTGCAGTCTCAGCTACTCAGGAGGCTGAGGCAAGAGAATCGCCTGAGCCCAGGAGTTGGAGGTTGCTGTGAGCAGTGATGCCACAGAGCTCTACCAAGGGTGACAAAGTGAGACTCTGTCTCTACAAAAAGAAAAAAAAGGAAACATTACTTACAAGTCGATAGAAATAAAAAGGATTATAAAAAAAAAGGACTGTGAACAACTGTAGGCTACCAAATTGAATAATCTAGATAAAATTCCTGGAAATATAAAACATAACAAAACTGAATCATGAAGAAACAGAAAATCTGAATAGACCTATCCCTGGTAATATTGAATTGGTAAACAAAATTCTGTAACAAAGAAAGTCCAGGCCCAGAAAGCTTCATTGGTGAGTTCTGAAAAAACATTTAGAGAAGTTTTAACACTAATCCATCTTAGACTCTTGCAAAAAAATATAAAAGAATACTTTATGACTTATTCAATGAGGCCAGCATTACCCTGATACCAAAACTAGACTACAAGAAAACTGTAGACCAATATCCCTGATAAATACAGATGCAAAAATCCTTAACGAAATGTTGAGAAACCAAATCCAACAGCATAGTAATATTTAAAAATTTTCATGGCACACCTAAGATTCTCTCATGGGCACACTGTTACAGAGACAGAAAGCAGCTGAGCACCTGCCGAGTGATGGTGGGTGGGGAGTGAAATAGAGAGTACCTGCTATTAGCTAATGGGGTTACTTTCTGATGTGTTGAAAATGCCCTATCATTGATTAAGGTTATGATTTTGAGACTCTTCAAATACACTCAAAATGATTTAACTGTACACTGTAAATGGATGAGTGGTATAGTATATGAATTACATCTCAAGAAATCTATGTAAAACCATAAAAATCAGGGCAAGAATCATAGATCAGTGGGTAGGGCACCAGCCATGTACACCAAGGCAGGCATGTTCAAACCCAGCCCCAGCTTGCTGAACAACAATGACAACTGCAACAACAAAATAGCTGGGCATTGTGGCAGGCACCTGTAGTCCCAGCCACTCAGGGTCTGAGGCAAGAGGATCGCTTAAGCCCTAAAGTTAGAGGTTGCTGTGAGTTGTGATGCCACCGCACTCTACCCAGGGCAACATAATGAGACTCTGTCTCAAAACAAAAACAAAAAAATTTAAAAACTATAAAAATTAGAAATGTCTTATTAAAAAGAAAAGATTTTGAGTTAGTAAGTAAAATTCTTACTGCAAAGAAAATCATAGGTTCAGATGGCTCTAGTGGTGAATTATACCAAGTTTTTAAAGAAGAATTAACACCATTTCTCTAAAACACTTCCCAACTAATTCTGTAAGGCCAGTATTATAAATGAAAATCAGACAGAAGCATTATAAGAATTATATCTTTCATGAAGATAGATGCAAAAGTTCTCATCAGTATATGAATCAACTGAATCCAGCGTTATATAAAAAGCATCACATACCATGACCAAGTGGGATGTACATGTATCCCAAGAATGCATGCAAGGTAACATCGGGAAACTCAACTAACGTAATGTGCTTTATTAATAGAAGGAGGGACAAAACTACATGATCATCTCAATAGATACAAAAAAATCATTTGTCAAAATCCAATATCCTTTTATGATTTAAAAAAAATGACAAGAACAAACTAGAAAAAGAAGAAAACTTCCTAAAGCTGATAAGGGCACTACAAAAAAATGTACAGCAAACATCATGCTCAAAATTAAAGTACACTGAATTATACACTTAAAATGTGTAGAGAGCAAAGTTTTTGGTATATAAAATATTCTGCCACAAAAGCTGCTAAATAAATTGTTCATTTTGGCTTTATGGGCAGTACTTTTTTCTGAAAGAGGGAGCAACTGCCAGGACTTTATCCCTTGACTGTCCAGAGAGCACCTGAACTTGATAGTTCCCATTACCCTGGAGTTTTCTCTTCCCAGCCCTTACTGACTGCATCTGCTTTCTTAGAACTTTAGACATGATAGGGGTGAGAAGTCACTCTCCCTCTGCTCTCCTCTCACTCCCTCCCATCTATCACCTATCATGCTTAGAGACCACCTCGGCTGAACGCTACATGGCCGTAGGAGGCCAGAATACAAGGAGGAGAAGAGAGTCCTTCCCTGAAACAGGGAAGAAATACGTAAGTGTGGGAGATAAGAAGGACTGATGCTTTTTCACTTTTCAACAGTCACCAGCATTTAACAATTGGAAGATGTCGCATTGAAATCTGAATTTATGGGTTAATCTTTTAAAACATTTGGTCCCTATGCTTGGCTCAATACTTCTCCAGTAAACAAGCAACTTCATTCATTTTTATGACTGTCTGGCCCCTGCTGGCATCAGAATTTGAGATCCTTTTGCCCTGCCCAGTGCCCATGCACCTTATGTTCTGGACATAGAATAACCTACCTGAACCTCTCAAATAGGATAGACTCTTGGCACTTTTCTGTCTTTGCTCTGGAGTCTCCTTCACCTGCAGTGACCTTACCCTGTGTCCTACTGCTATCTTCTGTGAAATTTTCTCCCATCCTACCACTGAAAACCAACCTCTCGTCCATCTCTCATCTGACCACTTCATTTGTACCTGAGTAGAGCAGATCCCGTGCCTCAGCGGACTCCACTAGTCCAGACCTGGATCCTGTCCTACCAATTGCTGCCTCGCCTGCTGCAGCACTTTCGTACCCTACACACAGTAGATGCTTAATATCTGGCAAACTGTATTGTACCACTGGCCTAGCCTGATGCTGGGGAAGGGAGATTGCTATCATCATAGAAAAATATTCAATACAGAAAATCTAAGAAAACAAACTCAGAAAAAAAATGGTCATAAATGGAGGAATCGGGCAACAGAGACAGAGGAAAACACTCCTTGCTTTAAATAAGCTAAGCATATTCAGAGATATTCACGTTCACAATTTAGGAATTGCATATAACATCCCTCAAAGTGGAAGTGACCTTAGGCCTTCCAACATCAACTCATTCCTGACAGTTGCTGGCAAACCTTGTGTTGACAGCTGCAGGAGGGAAGGTGATCTGTTCTGGGCAGCTGATGCTTTCAGATCAGACAATCACGTTTTCTGACATTTCCATTTGTCAAATACCATTTCTCCCTCCCACTAGAATAGACTAGACCACAGGGTTGATGCATCCAGTGGAGAAATCATGATTTATTTATTTGTCTATTTCTACCTGAGAAACCAACTAGAGGGAGAGTAGGAGAAAATAAAGATCAGAGTGGAGGAAAATTATAATTCCCTTTTTACTTCAAGCCAATAAGAACAACTTTTCTTGATGGTCTTTGCTATTCAGTGATGTAAAATTTCTTCTTAGTAGTCAGTGAAACCGTATCCATAAAGAACACTCCTAACAGAGCTTCTAAAAAAGATCCACTCAAGACTACCTTACTGATTCCACCTTACAGCTGAAGACAGAAGCCCTAAATTCAGTGAGTCATAGTCTCCATTAGGTGTAGGCACAAAAGACCACCACTTCAAGATTAGCACTTGTTGACTAGCACAGGAGTCCCTCAGGACCTTGTTGATATGCAGATTCTCCATCCCTAGGGCTGACTGGGGCCTGAGATGCTGTTTCCTAACCAGTCCCCCGGCGATGCAGATGATGCCCGTGTAGTCCCACCATTAGAAGACAGAGTGGAAGTCCGACTGGTGACATCTGACCCTTAGCATAACCGTCTTTACTTCCTTCCAGAGTCCAGGAAGGTGCTATAGAGAAAAAGCAACCAAAGCAGGACTTGGGCTTCCTCCAGGCCAGGCGTCCTCAAACTACTGCCCTCGGGCCACATGCAGCCCGCCTAGGACATTTATCCAGCCCGCTGGGTGTTTTTGCCAACGCTGTCTGTCCTGCTTACGAGCCGACTCATCCCAGGGCCCGCAGTCCGGCCCTCCAACGGTCTGAGGGACAGTGAACTGACCCCCTGTTAAAAAGTTTCAGAACCCCTGCTCCAGGCAGATGCTGGGTGTGCCTAGCTGATCCTTCAGAAGGGGTGGAGTTTGACCCAGCAGCCCAGGTCTGAGTTCTGCCACATTTGGCTCCTCCCTTCTTCTTAAAGATTCATTAGGGATGGTGACAAACAGCACAGAACCCTTCACCGTGGTAGGAAAGTGTCTGTGCAATGTCAGGCATAGTGTAGTGGGAGGTGCTTGGCTTATGATCCCCCCACCCCGGTTTGTACTTTCCTGGGATGCTGGCGAGAAAAAAGGGATCACCCCTTAAGGATGCCCTGGGACAAAGAAGGGAGCACTTTCCGCTGTTACCCAGCCTAGGGTCCTCAACCAGACCCGGAGTCCTCTGTGGAGGTGCTCCGCCAGCACCTGACAGTTCGGTCTCAGCTCTGAGCTCATTTGATTCCAACTGAGTGCCAGGCTGAGCCGGCCGGCTGCACCCTCAGAGAGTCGACTAAGGCGGTCTCCTAGACCTCGCGCCTCCGCCGGCTCTGGGCAAGCCGGAGTCCCAAGACGCTCCGGGCAGTGCGCAGGCGCAGCCAGGAATGCTAGCCAGTGTAAGTTTCTTCCCTGTCCCAGCACTGCTCTTTACGTGCAGGTGGCAGTCACCGCTACTCTTGTCGCTGCCCCTCCCCCAGGGCCCCGCGGCGCCCCTTCGGCAGGACCATGCAGACCCTGGTATCCCCAGTGACTAAGGCCATCTTCGTGGCTCTGTTCCTGTTCGCTATCCTGCTCATCCTCTACGTGATCCTGTGGTACATTTGCCGGGATGTGGATAACGACTACATCTGAACAGGTAGAGAACAGCCTGAGCCCGCTGAGGCCTCACTCTGTGTCCCCACCTCTGAAACCCCTTGTTTCTCTCCCCAAATCCGCGGCCCTTACTGGGACTCCGCGGTCCTTCTCTGGACTCTGAATTCCTTTCCTGGACCCCGCACCCCTCTCCCAATTCCGCATTGCTACCTGCACTCAGTGCATTCCTGTCTTAAACCCACCCTCCCCCGCTCCTTCTCCAGACCCTACACTTCTTCCCTAGAACCGGTACCCTTTCCTCGGATTCCAAGTTCCTTCCCTAGACCCAGCGTCTCTCCCCAGCTTCCACGCCCGTCCCAGTGCTACGCCCCATCTCTCATCTGCACTCCTTCTGCGGACTCTGTGCCCTTCCCTTGCATTCCACAGGCATTTCCTGGATGCAGTTTTTTTCCCGGAACCCCTCCCCTAGGTCCCCTCTAAATTCTCTGCCTCTCTCCAGGATCCTGCCCTCATCCCAACACCCCACAACACTCTGTGGTTCTTTGCTGATCCCTTGCCCTCTCCTGGGATTCCAATCCCTTTCCGGATCTATGGCCCTCTCCTCATCTCAAGTCATTCTCAGGAATCTGCATTGCCCCCCCACACCCCACTATGATCCCGAGCCTTCTTCTGACTCTATACCCACTCAAGAATCCTAAGAGCTTCTCCTCTTCCCGGAAACCGCAGCTTTCACCAAATACAGTGCCCCTGGGCAGCAGCCCGCACTCCACCCTGTCCTGGGGCCTCTTTGCAGGTCCCCACGCCCCTCCGCGACCCTGCCCAGGATCCCTGGGCCTTCTCCCAAGCTCATGCTCTAACCCTGGTCTCGTGATCCTCTCCAAAATCTTGACCCCTAAATCCTGCCCTCAGTACCCACTCCCCTCTCAAGAATCTGTGGCTTTCTAAGGAACTGGAACTGTGAGGTCAGTTGCAGCTCCTGGCAAGTGCACTGGGCTACGCTCACCAAACTGACCCCTTCCCCACTCTGCCATTCAGTTCTGTTTCTGAGCACCCGCGTGACTGAAGGGTAGTGGGGGAAATTTTGGTAGCTAATGGACATCCTGGAACTCTGCCCTGCCCTCTTACCTCTTCTTGATATACCTGA
The DNA here is from genome assembly GCF_000181295.1 of Otolemur garnettii. Lineage (NCBI taxonomy): Eukaryota > Metazoa > Chordata > Mammalia > Primates > Galagidae > Otolemur > Otolemur garnettii. Next base: position 51,928 of record NW_003852747.1, read on the forward strand.
TGGTTTCCTCCCTCCTAGGGACAGGACACTCAAGTAGCTTGAGCTTGAAACCAGCAGACAAATAACAATTTGGCATGTCATTCCTGTCCCTGGAGTGCTCTTAAATTAGATTCCGTCTCAGAAAGGGGTCCCTAGCATTAGGGTGGGTTGTCTCCCTGAAGACTAAAGGATACACCATGGATGATGAGCCTCTCTGGACAGGGTCTAATAGGGACTGGGCCAGACAAAGTGGATCCGATTGCCTCTGGTTTCCTTTCTGTGATGAGGTTAGTCCATTCCCAGCAGACAGTCAGAAGTTGGCCAAGAGGACACCTGCAACATCAGCCACCACACCTGCTTTGGAGCAGTAAGATAGAAATATGGACAGAGAATGTAGACTACCACATTTGGTGACCTTGGCCTTACTCAGACATAAAGGAGGAACCTGAAACACATGGTTGAGCATGCACTTGAAGTGAGTTCACCTCAGATTCTTCTCAGAGAGGCCAAGGGCATCCAGGAGCTGAAACAGCACTTTGGGATGGCGTGCGCCTGGACCACATTCATTAGTATGAACCATAGTCACTGGTATATTCACATGGACCACGTTCATTGGCATGTACAGACAGTGCAGGCGCAGGATGTGAAAGCTGCAGTTCTGGATACACATAGACCTGGGTTCAAATGCCAGATCAGCCACTTACTAGCTATGTGGCTGCGTGAGTCGTGTCTCTGAGAATCCATTATTTCACCTGTTAAATGGAATAATGGTATCAAGCTCATTGAAAGGATTATGTAAAGTATTGTATCTAAGCTGAGAAACAGTCTTATACACAATAAATCCTCAATTATGGGTAAGTTGTTACTGGTGGATGATTAAGCATCTTCTAAGGATAACCTATTTTTCTATTTTCCAGGTATAGGTAACATACAATAAAATTCACTGTTTTTTTAATGTATTGTTCTCTGAGTTTCAACAAACTTAAAACTATGTAACTACCACAACGATAAAGATATAAGTACATTATATTAAAAACCTGTTAGGAAAAATACTTTTCTTTCAGTTTCTTTCCATCTGAGAAAGCCAGCATCTAAAACTCTTTTGGGGTAAGTAAATGCAATATTCAAAGGCTGACTTAATTAGTGTCTTTGCATGCTACTGGTATACTGCCTCACCAAAACACCTTACTACTTTTTTCACCAGTACTTATGATAGTTTACAATAAAAGTAGATGGCTTTTTCATATCACTCAAGTAATATATAAAACTTTCCTTGCAAAAAATAAACAGTCCTCAAGTGAATAATACAACAATCATTCCACCCATTCTCCTACCTAAAGGAGGTGACAACCGCTGCTAATCATTTGATTCTTCTCCGTGATGTCTTTCTTTTTGGTATCTCTCTCTCTGTGTGTCACACACTACTCACACACAGATACAGTGGGGTTGACTTTCCTCTTCATATTACAGGAATTCTGGTTTATATTTCAGGGGGACAAAAGGGAATGCAGATGCGGAATGAAACCCCCCAAGGAAGCACTGAGTCCCTATGAGCTACACCTTCCCACACCCTTAGGCACTGTTAGGAAAACGATGTCTGCTTATGAGGTCTGCAGGGAGACTGTTCTGAGCTCCTTTTGTGAGACCTCTGATGAAAGGTGCTACATGAAGTGCAAAGATTATTTTTAAGAGTCAGACAGAAAGCACTAGGTATTTGCATAGAGAAGTTCAGAGCAAGTGAAATCCTACATTTCTAGGAGACCCACTTCTCATTCTTCACTTCTGGGCTGTCTCCTTCCTTTGAGTATGACAGCCTGTGAAGCCCCTGTTGTTTTGTCTCTTTGGGTGCTGGGTGAAGCACCAGTCATGTACCAGAAGCACTGCTCACATGGGCTGGTCTTGAACTGGACACTTCCTCCTCTTACCTGCAGAAAGCCCAGAGCCTATCATAGTGATCCTGTCAGGGCCCCTCTGCTAAAAAGTACCCCCATCAGCAGTGTGGAGAGGGATTGGGAGGGCCAGAGAGGGAAGAATGGTTAGAAAGCAAGAAAGGATGAGGGTCAGAACTTCAGCAGTGGCCATGGGACAAGCAACTAGAGATGTTTCTGAGTCAGAATTGGTGGACTTTGGTGACTGAAGGTATGTGGGGGCATAGGCACTGGGGTGGGCAGAGAAGAGGAGAGGGGAGCAAACTTGATACTGTTCTGCCTAGCATAGCTAAATAAGAGGCCGCTTATGTCTTTAAAATATCAATGCTCCCACTTGACACAGGTTCCCTAAGCCACTATTCCAGGTGCTGCTTACATTGCCAGCTTGATTTATTTTCTCTTTCTCCCATCTGACTCCTGGACATGGGAAGATGTATAACCAGGTGCCTGACTTGCAGCAGCTCGATCTTTAAAGAAATCTTTCCCAGAGCTATTCTCCTAGAGGAGCACATTGAAGCGAACTGCCATGTCTGAGCATGGGGTGCTGATCTCTACATTGTGCCATTCACTGTGACCTGCCATCCTCCTCCCTCCTCCCCTCTCCCTACCTTGTATTAGATCATATACTGCATCCAAAAGATGTAAAGTCTCCATCTTTTTTAATGGCTGAATAGTATTCCATGGTATTCATATACCAGAGCTCATGAGTTGATGGGCATTTAGGTTGTTTTGACATTTTGATGATTGTAAATTGAGCTGTGATAAACAGTCTAGTGCAAATATCTTTATGATAAAATGATTTTTTTTTCTTCTGGGTAGATTCCTAGTAATGGAATCGCAGAATCAAATGGGAGGTCTAATTTGAGTTCTTTGAGGATGGTCCATAATTCCTTCCTTCCAAAAAGGTTGTATTAGTTTGAAGTCCCACCAGCAGTATAACAGTGTTTCCTTCTCTCCACATCCATGCCAGCATCTGCAGCTTTGAGACTGTGATGTGATCTATTCTCACTGGGTATAGGTGATATCTCAGGGTGGGTTTTTTGGCAGTTTTTGGCCGGGGCTGGGTTTGAATCCGCCACTTCTGGCATATGGGACCGGCACCCTGCTCCTTTGAGCCACAGGTGCTGCCCAAAATTTCTTTCTTTTTTTTTTTTTTTTGCAGTTTTTGGCCAGTGCCAGATTTGAACCCACCACCTCCAGTATATGGGGTCAGCGCCCTACTCCTTTGAGCCATAGGCGATGCCCCCTCAGGGTGGTTTTGATTTGCATTTCTCTGACAATCTGGGACAATCAGCATTTTTTTCAAATGTTTGTTAGCCATTCATCTGTCTTCATCACAGAAAGTTCTGTTCATATCTCTTGCCCAGTGGTAGGTGGGATTGTTGGCTCTTTTTTCTTGATTAATTTGAGTTCTCTGTAAATCCTAATTATCAAGCTTTTGTCCAATTCATAATATGCAAACATCTTTTCCCATTTGGAAAGTTGTCTTTTTTGCTTTACTTGCTGTGTCCTTAGCTATGCAGAAGGTTTTCAGCTTAATCAAATCCCATTTGTTAATTTTTGTTGTTGTTGCAATGGCCACTGAAGTCTTTACCATAAAATCTTTCCCCAGTGTAACATTGTCAAGAGATTTCCCCACACTTTCTTCTAAGATTTTTATTGTTTTGTGTCTTAGATTTAAGTCTTTTGTCCATCTTGAGTCAATCTTTGTAAGTGGTTAATGGTGTGGGTCCAGTTTCAGGCTTTTACATAGTAAGTCTTAAAGTTGTGTACTATTAGTCCTCCAGTCCTCCTTCTAACTTTGTTTTTCTCAAATATTGTCTTGGCTATTTTGGATCTTTTATCTCTCTGCATAAAATTTAGAATCAGTGTGTCAATATCCATGAAATAAGTTGCTGGGATTTTGATTGGGGTTGTATTTTATCTATATGTCAAGTTGGAAAGAACTGACATCTTGACAGTACTGTCTGCCTATTCATAGACATGGACTATCACTCCATTTATTCAGTTCTTTGATTTCTTAATTAAGTTTTATAGTTTTCCTTGTATAGATATTATACATATTTTGTGAAAGTTATACCCAAGTATTTCATTTTGAAGTATGCTAAAGTAAATAGTATATTTCTAATTTCAAATTCTGCTTGTTCATGGCTGGTATATAGAAAGTGATTGGCTTTTGTATATTAACCTGCAACATTGCTGTAAGCCCTTATTAATTTCAGAATGTATCCTACAGCCTTCTTTCTGGGCAATGGAACAGACATCAGTGGGAGAACCATTTAGGCCCACTTTCCTCAAGCAGTTTTTATCAGACACTTTATTTCCTCAATACAACTTTTCTTTAACAATTTTATCCCAATAGCATCTTTTACATAATGAGATATAATGTCTTTCTAGTCTCCTGATACATAAATGTGGCCATTGGTGAGACAGCCATCAATATTGCAATCCAAAACTTCTATCTCCTTAAGCTTCTTTTTACCAAAATAGCCATAGCTTAACACTCTTTGCTCTGCAATAGGCAACCAATATCCAAATCTCTATGTACACTATGTTCAACTCCTGTTTCATAGTATGCCATTTTTCCATCCCGTAAGTGTCTATCAAGTGTCTTTTAACAAAATAAAATGATCCATTTTCATATAATTCCCTAACCTGGTCTTGTTGACAAGGCTGTTCAGCTGGATTCAAATTTAGAGGCCCAGTCGCTTCCTGAATTGCTTTCTGAATTTCACTCCATTGAAACTGACAGCATCTAACAAAAGAGAAAATAGAATCATGTCCTTCTTTTCCGATAATTTATGCAACTTTTTAAAGGTCAGTAGGATATAAACATGGAGAAGCAGCTTGAGTATTTCCTACAATATCAACCTCACTGTGACAATTAAGAAATTCTACGATGATTTACCAGGCGGGTGGCTCATCTCCTGTAATCCTAGCACTCTGGGAGGCTGTGGCTGGTGGATTACTTGAGATCTAGAGTTTGAGACTAGGCTGAGCAAGAACAAGACCCCACCTCTACTCAAAATAGAAGAAAAAGACAGCCTGTGGCCCTGGCCAGTGCCTGTAGGCCCAGCTACTCGGGAAGCTGAGGCAAGAGGATAGCCTGAGCCCAAGAGTTTGAGGTTGCTATGAGCTATGACACCAAGACACTCTACCCAGGGCAACAGAGTAAGACTCTATCTCAAAACAAACAAACAAACAAACAAAAAACAACTCTATGATGGCATCTAGTGAGGTAAAGCTGACTTTTTAAACATCAGAACTTCTTTGATGAACGTGGCCACATTATCAATGTCATCATAGTTTGTTGAAACCCCCACATTCTGGAAGACCCCTGAGTCCAGGACTGCACACAGGACCCAACTCATGAGTGGGAGCCCTGCCAGGTGCTTAATGTTCTTCAGGGGGCTACTTTTGCCTCTCCCTGGGTCTAGAATCAGGGCCATCAGGTGTGGGGATTTCTCCATGCCTTGGCCCTGGCCACCCTGAGAGTTGCACTGCAGCTCAGGAGGCAGACCCTGAGATGGCCACCACCACAGGTTGGGGATGGAGGTGGTGGCCCTTGTCCACTGAGTAGACCTTTCCCCCATGCCTTCTCCCAGCTTCTTCACATTAGGGAGTTAGTCCTTCACACCCTCAGCTCAGCCTAATCCTAGCTGGTGTTATAAAACTATTATAGTTCACCTAAGTTTTTAAATTTGTGAGCATAAATTTGCTCACAATATCCCCTTATTTTATCTTTAATGTATGTAAGATCTGCAGTGACATTCCGTATCTCATTCCTGATGTTAGTAATTTGTGTCTTCTCTCCTGTTTGCTTTTTTAGTCTAGCTAAATACTCAACATTTATTGATCTTTTCAAAGAATAAGCTTTTGCTTTCACTGATTGTTTCTATTTTAATTTCAATGTCGTTTATTTTGGTACTTACTTTTACCATTTCCTGTTTAAGATTTTGCTTTGAATTTAATCTTTTTTTATTAAATAATATATACATAGATCATGAATATATTTATGCCTTTGTGGGATTCAATGTGTTGATTATTTATACAAATTGGAGTGCTTACATCCTACTAATTAACATAGCTTTCACCTCATTTACTTAATCACAGTGTTAAGACATTTGTGTTCTCAGGAATGGAAAGAAAAAAAAGGAAAAAAAATCCAATGCACTCAGTACTACTATGAAACCAATTTATAATCACTCACACTTTCATATGAGAGATAAATCACAACTATAGCCCAGGATAAAGAAGGGATTTAATCTGTTTTTAGTGATTTTTTGGCATGGGGTACTTGAATTTTACTTATTGTTTTTTTTTAAGTTATTTTTAAATATTACAAGGATACGCTCCGCACCATAGCTCAGTGAAAACGGCACCGGCCACATACAAGGCTGGCAGGTTCAAGTCCACCCCGGGCCAGCTAAACAAGGACAACTGCAACCAAAAATAGCCAGGTGTTGTGGCAGGCGCCTGTAGTCCCAGTTACACGGGAGCCTGAGGCAAGAGAATCACGTAAGCCCAAGAGTTGCAAGTTGCTGTGAGCTGTGACACCACAGCACTCTACCAAAGGTGACATAGTGATACTTTGTTTCAAAAAAAAAATACAAGGATAAAAAAGTTTTAGTTACATGAATTGCTTTTGCACAGTTTGAGTCGAAGTTATAAGTGTGACCATCACCCAGATCAGGGGTCCTCAAACTTTTTAAACAGGGGGCCAGTTCAGTGTCCCTCAGACCATTAGAGTGCCAGACTTCAGGCCCCGGGGATGAGTTGGCTGCTAAGCAGGACAGGCAGCAGCAGCGGCAAAAACACGCGGCGGGCAGGATAAATGTCCTAGGTGGGCCGCATGTGGCCTGCGGGCCGTAGTTTGAGGATGCCTGACCCAGATAATGTGCATTGTATCAGTTACGTATGAATTTACCCATCCTCTCCTGCCACCCACTTGCTTGGCTTTCATTGAGTTTTACTTTTATGTGTCACCATGAGTGTTAACTGATTAGTTCCAGTTTAATAGTAGGTACATGTGGTGTTTCCTTTTTCATTATTGAGATGCTTCACTGAGAAGAATAGTCTCCAGTTTCATCCAGGTTGTTGCAAAAGGTATTAGTTCACCATTTTTAATGGCTGCACAATACTCCATAGTGTATGTATATCACATTTCATTGATCCACTCTTGTATTGATAGGAACTTGGGTTGATTATGAATCTTTGTGATTGTGAATTGTACTGTAATAAATATTTGAGTGCAAGGGTCTATTTTCCCCATGTTTTCTTTTTTTATTTCAGATTAATATGAGGGCACAATAATTAGGTTACATTGTTTGTATTTGTTAAAGTCCAAGTTGTAGTTCAGCCCTTCACCCAGGAGGTGTGCTGTGTACCCTTATATTGTGCCCCTTAGGTGGGAGCTTACCAATCCTCCTCTCTTCTCCCCTTTCCCTTCTCCCTCTACCCCTTTCTCACCACTTGAATTTAATTGTGTTTTCTCTCCTGTAGGTGTGTAGTTGTTTATCTAGTGGTTTCATATTAGCATAGGGTACATTGGATACTAGAAAAAATAATTTTACCACAAGGACATTTGCACTAGAATGTTTATTGCAGCTCAATTCACAATCGCCAAGAATCAACCCAAATGCCCAACAATACATGAGTGGATTAACAAAATGTGATATATGTATACTGTGGAATACTATTTACCCATAAAAGATGGAGACTTTGCATCTTTGTTGTTGTTGTTTTGTTTGTTTTTGAGACTTTACATCTTTTATATTAACCTGGATGGAGTTGAAGAACATTTTGCATAGTAAAATATCACAAGAATGTAAATGCAAATGTCTTTTTAATAAAATGACTTTTTTTCCTCTGAATAAATTCCCAGTAGCGGAATTGCTGGATCAAATGGCATATCTACTTTTAATTCTTTGAAATAACTCCATACTTCTTTCCAAGGACGTTTTACTAGTTTGCAGTCTCACCAGAAGTGTATGGATGTTCCTATCCTCTGCAGCCACACCAGCATCTGTTGTTTGGGACTTTTTGATAAACACTATTCTTGCTGGAATTAAGCAATAACTCACTGTGGCTTCGATTTGCATTTCCCCGATGATTAGAGATATAGAGCAATTTTTAATATGTTTATTGGCCATTGGTCTATTTTCTTTTGAAAAGCTTCTGTTCACATCTTTTGCCCACTTTTCCATTGGGTTGTGTAGGGAGAAGGGGGACTAAAGACCCCATTCATGGCAAGGGAAAACACCCCCAGAAAAGGGGAAAAACAGAGAAATAAGGTGACCAAGGCAGAGTAAAACAGTTTAGCTAGCTTACTTTTAAACTACTAGTTAGGCTCGGTGCCTGTAGCACAGTGGTTATGGCACTAGCCACATACGCTGAGGGTGGCAGGTTCAAACCCTGCTGGAGCCAGCTAAACAACAATGACATCTGCAACAAAAAAGTAGCCAGGCATTGTGGTGGGTGCCTATAGTCCCAACTTCTTGGGAGGCTGAGGCAAGAGAATGACTTAAGCCCAAGAGTTTGAGTTTGCTGTGAGATGTGACACCACAGAACTCTACCAAGGGTGACAGAGTGAGACTCTGTCTCAAATAAGTAAATAAATAAACTAATAGTTAAATTACTCATCTGGGCAGTTTCTGCTTTTACTGGAAGCCTGGCCTGTAAGGGATACAGCTTGAAAACACCCCTGGCTGGGTCTGTAAGCACTCTGAAGAACAATGGACATAGCAGAAGCTGTGTTCAAGGCCTGGGAAGGAATATTAGCCAGGCTGACCCTTGCCCGGTCAACAGTCAAAGCAAATACCCATTGTGGGGATTTGTATAATGGCTAGGGAAGAGATCAAGGGAACAGCTAAAGCCCTGAGATATGAGCAGGAGGGCTTATACCCTAATCATGGAGGAAAATGCCTCTGGTTGGAGATAAGGGGAAAATTCCTCTTTTTCACTGATTCTTTAGAGGAGAACTGATGCTACCACGTCTGCTCTGTGGAGAAACTAGAGGGGTCTAACCTCTCCCAAGGAATCTGTGCTTGACCACAAACCGGAGGCTGCCCACACACAAGGCCCCAGGTTTCAGATTTACCAAGGCTGCCAGGACCCTTAAAGCTAATGATTATAGATAGAATAAGAACTAACGTCCTTACTGCTGACGTTTTACTCCCTTCCTCAGCTTACCCCCGTCAGCTAAATAAGAAAATAGCTTTCAATAAAAGCTGGGTGAGGCTTGGTGCCCATAGCACAGTGGTTACAGCACCAGCCACGTACACCAAAGGTGGCAGGTTCCAGCCCAGCCCCGGCCAGGTACACAACAATGACAACTGCAACAAAAAGATAGTTGGGCATTGTGGCAGGTGCCTGTAGTCCCAGCTACTTGGGAGGCTGAGGCAAGAGAATTGCTTAAGCCCAAGAGTTTGAGGTTGCTGTGAGCTGTGATG
>NW_003852747.1:61567-83398 GCF_000181295.1 Otolemur garnettii
AAAAAAAAAAAAAAAACCAACAAAAAACCAAACAAAACATCCAATATCAACAATCACAATAACAAAAAGGAGAAGAAAAGGAAAAAGTATATATACAATATGTGTGTATGTATGTATACATATACACAGCAATTTATTGTCCTGCTCACCAGGCGATGCTGTGGTGTTAAGAGACGGAAAACACAAGCTGGTGTTGTGAATGAGTGTCGTAAACCACCCTCGTTGCCAAGGAGATTGGGTCCTGTCTTCCCGACTTCATTGCCCTCACCAGTGCCTGGTTGTTTCATCAGCATTCAGTCCCAGTGGGGTTGGGGTCTTAAATCTCTCCCCAGATTCCTTAGGAAGCACATTTCACAGCGCCCCCTACAACAATCCCTAGGGGTGCGGGAGCTGCTAAGCTCACCACAAGAGTGGATGCAGGAGCTCAGCAGGCACGCCAGAACCAGCCTGTGTACTAGGACCCTGAGTACTAGGACCCTGTGCACTGTTTTTCCTGCACAGCGTTCCCAATGGTGGCCCACTTAGCAGCCAAGCTGATGGTAAATCTACCCCACCCAGTATTCAAACCTGGCTGCTGGACACTGAGTCCACCCATTCATTTACGCCTACCAAGGCAGCACCAATGAACAGTTTAACCTAAATCGACAAACTGCAGGACAGTCCCTTCTTGTCCCCAGTCCTCTGTGAGCTGGCTGCCCGTCTCCACATACTTGCCTTCTATGCTGGTTTTCCTTGGTTCCAGACCTCCTTGCTGGCTCCACCACTGCTTGACTGTGCCCCCAGAGTTTTCGGGTAGGTTCCATCAGCCAGATGTGGCTGCAGCTTTCTTTCCCCTGCCTGCCACAAGTGGCTAGTAGAAGATATTCTAGTCCATCTTGCTCTGCCCCCTGAATTATAGATTTTTATTATTCCAGTTTATCTTAATTCTTGGTTTCCTATGTATATCTCTTTCAAAATATTTCTCGTAGTTCCCCTCAAGTTTAGAATGTAATGTTTGGGCTTGGCACTCGTAGCTCAGTGAGTAGGGCGCCGGCCACATGCACCAAGGGTGGCAGGTTGGAACCTGGCCCAGGCCAGCTAGACAATAATGACAACTGCAACAAAAAAATAGCTGGGTGTTGTGGCGGGCGCCTGTAGTCCCAACTACTTGGGAGGCTGAGGCAGGAGAATCTCTTAAGCCCAAGAGTTTGAGGTTGGTGTGAGCTGTGACACCATAGCACTCTACCAAGGGCAATGTAGTGAGACTCTGTCTCAAAAAATAATAGTAATGTAATGTTTGATCAAAATATATATTCAAATATTATTTTTTTTTGCACTGCATAAGAAACTTACAACAATATAAACCTAATTTCTACTTCTCATATTTTGGGCAGAACTCACAAAATTTCTTCCAGTCCAGCAGGGAGTTCTGGAGCAAAGATCCTATAAGAGGGATCCCGTTTGTAGGCGTTACTGGGTCATTGTACCTCCAGCTTTCTCAATACCTAGCCTGCGTCTTCCCTGAGAAATGTGTGGCCTTAGCTACGACTGTATTGCTACCTCATTGACCGGTGATCATTCCTGGATTATTATGGCTTCAGGTATTTGGTAAAAACAGTCCTTAAAGGAGCTAATTTAAGAGCCTGTCAGCTGACTACAATTTTTGAAGCTAAGTAGCAAGTCCTTTCTTGAGGAGGGATCTTAAAGTGAGTAAATGAGTTGCCTTCATGCCTTGGAGTCTGTGGCTTAGCACTGTTGAGCATGTATGTAAGGGTATAGCTTTCTCTATCTCAGAAGGCAACCCATCTATATACTTGAAAGTGGTAGAAATGATCTATTTTGGAGCCAGGAATTCAAGTTTGCAAGATATTGCATTGCATTCTTAGAAAGATTCCAACCAGGAGAACTGTCTTCTTTTTATTAGTAACAGATTTTAGTGAGATATAATTCCGATAATATAAATTTTGACCTTTTAACGTGTATAATCATTGATTTTAGTATATTAACATGGCTGTACAACCAGAACTGCAATCAAATTCTGGAATACTTTTGTCACTCCATAAACAAACCCTGTACTCATTAGAAGCCATTCCCTATTACTCACTACCCACACCACCTGATAATGACTAATATATTTTCTTTCTTGGTTGGCTTACTTGTTATGGATACTTTAACATAACAAAATGTTTCAAAGGTTAATCATGATCCATGTTGGAGCAAGTATGAGTATTTCCTTTTTCTTAAAATTATTTCTTTTTTATGGCTGGATAAGAGATTATTGTATATACATTTTGCTTATCAATAGATGTACATTTGTTTTTTTTCACACATAGAACATTATGAATAATACTACTGTGAATATTTGTGTACATGTTTTGTGTGAGCATAAGTTTCAATTTTCTTATGTGTGTACTGAGCAGTGTAAGTGCTGGGCCGTGTGATGACTTTAACTGTTTGCAGATCTTCTTAAGTGTTTTTCAAAGTGGCTGTACCATTTAACACTCCTATCAGCTTTGTATGTGTGTGGGTTCCAATTTCTTCATATCCTTCCAACAGTTGAAACTTTTAAAATTACACTTTATACTTGTTTTATAGGTGTTGTATCAGTAAAAGTTCAAACAGAGAAAGAGCCAGTATACACACACACACACACACACACACACACTTATTGCAAGGAATTTGCTTACATGTTATGTAATTGTGGGTACAGGCTGGGAATGTTTGAAATCTGTAAGGCTGGTCGTCAGGGACAGCAGCTGAAAATTCTTGAGCTGAAGCTTCAGTCATCAGGTGGAATTTGTTCTTCAGGGAAAGCTCAATTCTGCTCTTAAATCTTTTAACCTTATTGAATTAGGTGCATGTAGATTAGGATGATATCTGTTAGTTAAAATCAACTCTATGGTCTTTAATTACATCTATAAAATAGTGATCATCCATATACAGTGATTCAACTTAACGACTTTTTGACTTTATGATGGTGTGAAAGCGATATATTAGAAAGTGTACTTGGAATACCCATACAACCATTCTGTCTTTTACTCTCAATGTGTCCTGTAGTATTCAATACATTATCTGAGATAGCTATCATTTTATTATCAAACAGGCTTTGCGTTACGTGATTTTGCCAAAGTGTAGGCTAATGTATGTGTTCTAAGCATGTTTAAAGTAGTCTAGGATAGGATTAGCTATGATGTTTGGTAAGATAGGTGTATTAAATGCATTTCTAATTTATGTTTTCAACTTACTATGAGTTTGCCAAGGTGAAACTGTAGCATAAGTCAAGGATAATCTGTACCTTTATAACAACACCAGGTTAGGGTTGATTAAATAATTTAGGATTAGGGCGGCACCTGTGGCTCAAAGGAGTAGGGCGCTGGGCCCATAAGCCAGAGGTGGTGGGTTCAAACCCAGCCCCAGCCAAAAACTGCAATAAATAAATAAATAAATAAATTAGGACTATATCCTTGTAAATATGATACATAAAACTAACCATCACAGTCCAAGACTTGTCAATTTGGCACCAATATACATTTCCTTAGATTATATTTATTTAATTTTTTTAATTTTTTTTGAGACAGAGTCTCATTATTTTGCCCTCAGTAGAGTGCTATTGCATCACAGCTCACAGCAACCTAAAACTCTTGGGCTTAAGCAATTCTCTTGCCTCAACCTCCAAAGTAGCTAGGACTACAGGTGCCCGCCACAATGCCTGGCTATTTTTGTTGTTGTTGTTGTCGTTGTTGTTGTTATCGTCATTGTTGTTTAGCAGGCCTGGGCTGGGTTCGAACCCACCAGCCCCGGTGCATGTGGTTGGCACCCTAACCACTTAGCTACAGGTGCTAAGCCTCCTTAAATTATATTTAATCGCCAAATAAAGAAAATAATGAACTCATACTCTCACCTAACACCACAATATAACTATCTTTATTACAACCCTAAAGACCATAACCCTTATCTCAAAAGAGTGAGGTTGATTACAAAGTTGATTACATTAGACCAGTTCATCCTGGACCAGGCAGTGTCATAGGAAGGGGCATCCTGGAAGTTATACTATTACTGAAATTTTCACACATTCAAACTATGAGTTTGATTTTCCTGTCTGTAATGCCTTGTCAAGCACCATTATTTGATGTGTTTAAGAGTGTTGTATTCCCTTGTTCTAAGAATGTAAATGTTGTCTATGACATGGTAAAGTCAGGGTGGCCACAGGAGATGCTGAGAATGAGGCTTGGAAGGAAGAAGCTTATTATGTCCACAAGTCATAGAGAAGGGTCACCACTCAGGGTCACAGAGGAAAGCACCAGTGTTTGTCAGGGGAGAGAAAGAAGCAAGAGGAAAGCATTGGACTACATTTTTCATTTTAGTTTCCTCAGGAAGGACAAGACAGTGCAGAAGAAACATCTAAGGATTAGCCAATCTGAATAAGTCCACTGGTCTTTGCATTATAGAGGGTCTTTGGGTTCTTGGTACCTAGCCCTGGGACAGTATAGAGCAGGGGAAGTATTGACTTGGGTGTGAGAGTCAGATAAGTTAAGCTGAAGGGTATAAACTTGGAATTAGTTTATATATGAAAGGTATGATAGTAGGTGAGTTGTTATTGTCTTTAGAAATTAGCTGGTCCTGGGGCAGGGGGTGGCAGTCTCTTACTTGGTCATCTGTAAGGCTTCCAAATACCAGAAAATAAAGAATACAAAAACATAAGAAAATGCAGTTAATATAATTGTCTCTGTGATAAATGGTATCAAATGGACAAATCCAGAATCTAAGAAAACAGAACACTCCTGAGCCAGTGTAATACCTAAGATCAATTGGAACCCAAGGAATTGCTTTATAGCAAAGGAGGTGTGCAATGAGTGAGTGACCATGGGGCCTACTCAGAAGCTGTTGGTCTTATGGAGCAATTTGATGACTTCTTCAAAGTGCAAATGAGATGCGTAATTGGAGATAATACCATGTGACCATGTATTGCCATCCAGAGCACACTAAATTATTTGCCATCAATAGGTAGAAGCCATATTCTGTGAGCTGAAGAATGGGATGACTCTGTTTACCATCATTCCTAGTAACCCACAGGGGAATTTATGCTTTTCATTCTATAAGTTTAGGTTCTGTATCTCTAGATCTGCTCTTTCCAATGCAGCCACCACTGGCCATATTTGGCTATTTAAAATTTTTAATTAAATAGTTAAAAGGAATTTAATTAAATTGTTTAAATTAGATTAAGATAAAATATAATAGAAACTCAGTTCCTCGGTTTCCCTAGCCACATTTCAAGGACTCAGTAGCCACACGTGGCTGGTGGCTACCTGATTGAACAGGCATTCTGGTTCACCAATGGGGTTGCCTCCACCAAAAGACACACAGATGTCCCACTGAACTCCAAGGCCTGGTTGACAACTGAATTGCAAGTCATGGGCACATGGGCTTCTCATGCTATGGACCAGCAGGCATGAGGAAGAGTTGCCATCCTGTCTGGGTGTTGTCCCTAGTCCCCGGGAGGAGGCAGGGGTGCTCTTACATGTGGGAACACAGAGGGACATGCACGTACCCAGGTGATCCATGCGAATGTGTCTCGGGAATCTGCTGCCACGTTTCTATAGTAAATGGCCATGTGTGTTTCCACAGCCTGAGGAGGACATGGGGCCAGGGCCTCAGCACCCTCAGAGATGAAGGTCTGTGCTGCTCCTGCAGGAGAGTTACAGGGACCAACAGAGGGGCTGGCTGAGACTGAGAGGATTCTGGGGTGGATGAGAGAGGAGGAGCCATGAACACAAACTGCCTTCAAAGCCAGCAGCTACAGAGGGGAAGAAACAGTCCCACTCCCCTTCCCCATGCGAACTTTCCCAGGAAAGAGCCAAGCTGAATCCTGGGAAGTTGTTTCAGAAAGGACGCGCTTCTTATGTGGAGCAAGTCGGTCTGAGCCCTGCAACAGGGGTCTCTAGTGGGTGCTGTGGGGGCTCCTACAGCCTTGTCTCATGACTCAAGTATCCTTCCCTCGGCTGCCAGAGGTGCTGCTGGATGATGGCTCTCTGCTTAGTCCCTCTACAGAAACTGCCCTCAGTGAAGTGAAACACTTCCCCAGTGGGAGCCCACTTCCAGTGACTGGTCAAAGAGATAAGGGGGTCAATACCATGGCCTGGCCTCCTTGCTTAGATTCGGGATATCTCTGCAGGGCTTTCTCAAATGCAGGACTTCCCATGAGGTAGGCTGAGGCCTGTGCTGCATCACAATTTAACTCTTTCCTCTGCCCCGTCTATGCTCCCTCACTCTCACAGCTGTTACTTTCAACAGCATATAGATCTTCATCTCAGTCTGTTTTCCAAGGAATGAGACCTAAGGCAGTTATTGGGTTAAGTAAGGTCCCCCTAAAATTTGTGTCTGCTTGGAACCGGTGACCTTCTTTGGAAATAGGGCTTTTGCAGATATGTAAAACGTGGACGTATTTTATTAGAGTGGGTCCTAAACCTAATACCTTTTAGGTCATCTTTCTAAGAAGAGGGAAGTTTGGGCTCAGCACCCATAGCACTGTGGTTACTGCTCCAGCCACATACACCAAAGCTGGCAAGTTCAAATCAGGCCTGGGCCAGCTAAACAACAATAACAACTGCAACAAAAAAATAGCCAGATCTAGTGGTGGGCACCTGTAGTCTCAGCTACTTGGGAGGCTGAGGCAGGAGAATCACTTCAGCCCAAGAGTTTGAGGTTGCTGTGAGCTGTGCTACCATGGCACTCTACCAGGGGTGACAAAGTGAGACTGTGTCCCAAAAAGAAAAGAAAAAAGAAGAGAGAAGTTTACACAAAAGAGGCACAGACACAGAGAGAAGATCACTGAGTGAGGATGGAGGCCAGCATTGGAGTGATGCAGCTGTGAGCCAAGGATTGCTGGCAACTAGCAAACCCGAGAAAGAGGCAAGGGAAGATTCTCCTCACAGACTTCAGAGGGTGCATGGCCCTGCTGGCACCTTGATTTCTGACTTCTACCCTCCTGACCTGTGAGAAAATATTTCTTTTAGTTGTAAGCCACATAGTTTTTGGTATTTGTTTCAGCAACCATAGGAAACTGATGTAATAGTCAACAAAATTAACTAACATTTTATGGTCATCATAGCCCCATTCATCTTTTTTATTAATGGCCAAAAGTGCAGCGCTCCAGAAACAGCTTAGGACGTCATTTCTTTCTTTCTTTCTTTTTTTTTTTTTTTTTTTTTACTGAGACAGAGTCTTACTACATTGCCCTTGGTAGAGTGATATGGCATCACAGCTCACAGCAACCTCAAACTCTTGGGCTTAAGTAATTCTCGCCTTAGCCTCCCAAGTAGCTGGGACTTTAGGCACCTGCCACAATGCCTGGCTATTTTTTTGTCATTGTTGTTGCAGTTGTCATTGTTTAGCTGGCCTGGGCTGGGTTTGAACCTGCCACCCTCAATGCATGTGACCAGCGCTATAACCACTGTGTTATGGGAGCCGAGCCTAAGGTGTCATTTCTAAGTGGTAAGACCCCACCTGGCATCTCAGGCAGCTTTCTCCTCACCTTTGTTTCTAAGAAGTACTGGATAATACCCATTTCTTTCTCTCTTTCTCTCTGTCTGTCTGTCTGTCTGTCTGTCTTTCTTTCTTTCTTTCTTTCTTTCTTTCTTTCTTTCTTTCTCTTTGAGACAGAGTCTCACTTTGTCACCTTCGGTAGAGTGCTGTGGTGTCACAGCTCACAGCAACCTCAAACTCTTGGGCTCAAGCAATTCTCTTTCCTCAGCCTCCCAAGTTGCTGGGACTACAGGTACCTGCCACAATGCCTGGCTGTTTTTTTTTTCTTGCAGTTGTCATTGTTGTTTCAGTTGGCCTGGGCTGGGTTTGAACCCAGCAGCCTCGGTGTATATGGCTGGCGCCCTACCCACTGAGCTATGGGTGCCAGCCAATAATACCCATTTCTAACTTCTGTCCTGAGAACCACTGAACCCCTAGCAAGCAGACCAAGATGCTATGAACTTGAGGTATCTTGTATCAGTATAGGCAGTCCCTGGGACTACGAACAAGATAGGTTCTATAGGCTTGTTCTTAAGTTGAATTAATGTGTAAGTTTAAACAGGTACATTTACCTATTACTGGTAATAGCCTCCATTTGTAAGTGTGATCTGTATGTAAGTCGGATATTTGTGACTTGAGGACATGCTGTAATAGTCTCTGTAAGTGTGAGTTGTATTTAAATCAGGTGTTTGCAACTAGGGGCATCCTGTATACTTTTATGAGTCTGTTCAGAAAGTCTGCCCAAATCCACGTTTTGATCATACTCTCACTCATCACCATAATAAAAGATGTGTCGAGGCTCCAGCCTTCAGATGTGAATCCACTAATTAGCAGCTTCTACTTGACTCGCTACTGTCCTTGATTTTAGAAGATTTCCTGTCAGAAGGCTTGAGGGTCACTCACTTCCATCTCACACTACTCATCCTGGACACCATAAATCAGTGGCTCTCAACTTTCCTAATGCTGTGGCCCTTTAATACGGTTCCTGTGGGTCGCGACCCACAGGTTGAGAATCACTGCCATAAATCTTGCTAGCAGAGGGAGGCTATCCTACTCTGGCTTGGCGTTTTCATCATCACCTTTCCTTCTACTCAGCTACCAAAAAGACCCTGAAATCAAAACCCAAAGGTTTTATTATGGGGAGCCACAGGGTGTGCTGGCAGCACCCCTGCTTCCCCTATATCTCTCTTTGGGCTTTGGCTCACAAACTATGAGTGACAGGATGCCTTGGTACCCGGGTCTGAGGTTGCCTTACTGAGCTAGCCCTTGAAAGAAGTCGGTGTGTTCCCATGTGTGATGACGTTCTCTGCTTGGCCCCTGCATCAGTGACTGTCTCTGTGCTGATACTCACTTCCACTTCAGGAGAGTGGGGCCAGAGTCTAAGGATCCGGATATCAAGCACATACGGCAGCACAGATACCAGCCATCCCACTTGTGCAGCAGAAGTGGCTCCAATGCCTGTCGTCCCTGTATCCAACACTCAGCGAATAATTAGGAGCACCCATTTTGTGTTTCAACACTGAGGAAATAGCATTGAGGAAAACAGATGAAACTGCTTCTCCGTCTTTTGCCATCCTAGTGGGAGAGGCAGACAAATAAAATAGGTGGTGGGAAGTGCTGCAGAGGACATTAGCTCAAGGTTATGTGCTAGCGGGCATGGGACAGGAGCGACTGTAGTGGGTGGTCAGGGAAAGCCTCTCCAACATTTGAGCAGAGGCCTGGAGGGAGGGCTGGCTGGGCCATCCTATGTCTGAGGGAAGAGCCGTTCAGGTGAAGAAACCCCTCAGGTGGGATTGTGCTCACTTGTTGAAGGGAAGGCCCGAAGTCAGTGAAGCTGGCACAGCAGGAACAAAGAGCTGAGTAAATGGAGAGATTAGATCAGAATGGTCATGGAGGGACTGTCACGGACGGCCTTGAGGGCAACAGCATAACCCAGCCTGTCGTGACTGATACGGTCTCTAAGGACTCCTCCAGGTGG
The DNA here is from genome assembly GCF_000181295.1 of Otolemur garnettii. NCBI lineage: Eukaryota > Metazoa > Chordata > Mammalia > Primates > Galagidae > Otolemur > Otolemur garnettii. The sequence continues at coordinate 71,046 of NW_003852747.1, forward strand.
CACATTATAATCCTCTAAAAGCCAGGGTAGCAGGGAGAGCAGAAGGAGCAGTCTACCTTACAATATAAGCAACATACAACAGGAGTTGTACAACATTCTACCGAAAGGCCTCTGTTTCCTCCAGCTCCTCCCAGCCTGGCATCTTGCAAGAAACTGGGTCACAGTTTATTGCCCACCTCCAATGTGCCAGGCAGTATGGGAGCCCTTGACACCATTCAGGAATATAAGCCCCCATAGTGAGGCCTACAAGTTTTCTTAAAATGCTGGGTGGCTTTGAGTAATAAATAATTTTGATTTATTCACAAGTAATTTAAAAATAGCTGGATCGAGGTCCCTAGAACCTCATTATTTAAATAGCTGTTTCTGTGAGAACACTGCAGGAAGCTGCTTGTCTTGTTCTTCTCACTGGCACTCCTTCCCAGGTCCCCTACAAAGGGGTTGTTTTATCTACACTGGGCTACTAATAGCCAATGCCCCCAAATGGCATGTATCCGCAATTACCAGGGGAGTAGATGGATGGGAAGACCCAGAATCAGGCTCAGAAGAGCAGGGAAATGATGGAACTATTGGAAAGCTGGTCCCAATTATGATTAACCCTGTCATCATTAGTTTTCAACCAAGGCCAAGGCTCCAAATTGCCTTCCAAAAAATAGCAGGATGTATTTGATTGACAACAAAAATGCATGTCCTGTCTTGGCTGGTCCATACATCAGGAGAGGGTGGTGAATGAATGTTTGGGGGTGAGCAGCAGATGCCTTTTATTTATTTCAATGTGTACCCCTGTCTGTCTTCAAATGATTACTGTGACCACTGTGCTCTAAAATGGCGGCAGAAGCAAATGGCAGATGAAGTGCAAGTTGGACCTGAGATGTTACTATGGGAGGCCTAAACCATGGGCAAGAGCCATCCAGGAATAAAACTCCCAGGTTGGGGGTGGCGTCCGTAGCTCAGTGGGTAGGGCACTGGCCACAAACACCAAGGCTGGCCGGTTTGAACCCGGCCCAGGCCAGCTAAAACAACAATGACAACTGCAACAAAAACAAAAAATAGCTGGGCATTGTGGAGGGCACCTATATTCCCTGCTACTTGGGAGGCTGAGGTAAGAGAATCACTTGAGCCCAAGAGTTTGAGGTTGCTGTGAGCTGTGACACCACTGCACTCTAGCGAGGGTGACATAATGAAACTCTGTCTCAAAAAAACCAAAAAAACAAAAAAAAACTCCCAGGTCAGAAATTTCAGAAATAAAGATCCCAGGCATTTGACTCTGTCAAATGCTAGAATCTCAAGCCTACTGTGTCCTATTACTTATTTTGGCAAAGGAGATAATCTCTGTGACCCACTGACTAAACTGAAGAGTACTAGTGAGAGCTCGCTATTACCATTGTGATAGCAATATTCATGCATCCCACAGTAAGCCAATGTGGTCGTGGACGAGCACTGGGCTCGGAAATCAAAACGCCTGGCTATTTTGAGGCTCTAGTGAGAAAATGCCTGTGCCCAGTGCGTGACCACATAGCCCTCCATAATGATGATAGAAGCCACTGAGGATGGTAAGGGGCTTCAGCAGGACTGGCCACTGGGAGGGTACAGACAGTAAGAATGTCTGACAGATGTGACAGCATCCTCTGCAGCACAGTAGGATCAGGTCCAGCCTCAAGGATGAGGCTAATCATACTCCATTTACTGATCATTTGCCATGCTGGGCAGGCGACTAAGTACAAGTTCATCACAGCCACTCAGGGTGGAAGTTTCCACTATGTTTTATGAACTTTCCATGAGCTAGCTTACTTAATCCTGAGGCCGGACATCGGTGACTGGCTGATGTAGTAAAGTCAGGAGTTGCTGCTTTAATGAACACTTGCTTGGGTGTTTGTTATATGCCAGGTCCCATTCTGTGTGCTTACAAATGTCACCTGGCTCGGTTTCATGACTTTCCATGAAGTAAGCACTATTTCTATCCATGGTTTACAGATGAGGTAACTGAGGCACAGAGAGGTCAGATGCTTACCTAAGGTCACACAGCTAGGAAGTAGCAGAGCCAGGGTTTGAATCCAGACTGGTGGGGTCCCTGGCCCCTGCTCTCATACATGCATTTTGCTACCATTTTAAAAACTAAGTCTAGCTAAACTGTTCTACTAAGAAACAAATACATTTATAATCATAATTTTTTTTTTTTTTCTGTATACCTCAACAGTTCTAGAAGCAAAGAGAAAGAACTTCCTTATGTGGTCTCACCCTGACCCTGTTAGATCACAACATGCCCAGTATAAGGGTCACCCCTCATGCTCTGCAGCCCTGCGCCCAACATGATCCTTGACACCCAGTAGGAGATCAGGAAATGTTTGTTTGATAATGTTTTACTCAAAAGACATACAAGCTTGATAGACTAAGCTTATTTAGCCTGTAATACATACATGTCATCACAAACAGGGTCAGTAACACGAGTGATGCCTCTGCCAGTATCTGTAGGTGCAGTTTCTAATCCTTTCACAGTCAACACTACACAGAGCCAGTCTAGTCTATGTGTAACTTAATGCTATGCGAGAACAAAATGACGGCAAAACAGAGCTCATCACAGAGTGAGCTGGCTGGCTAGGGTCCTCCCGACACTGGGAGTGCAGCAGCGTTCAGGAAGTGGTGACCACCAGGTGACCACAATAGGGAGAAAAGTGAAGCTTGCTTGAGATAAAGGAACTACAGTATTTTCAAGGTCTTCAGAAGTGCAAATAACAGCCTTTCCTAAAATGTCCCTTGACAAACTCAAATTTTACACAGCTAGTTGCTTTCAATATAGCTCCAATATGCAGATTTTTAACCAGATTTTCGAGCCTGCCTACTTTGCATAACCTGCAAAACTGCACCTAACATTTGCTAGGTATAGATCACATACCCTGGGGCTACAAAAACTCCAAGCCACAGCTGCCCTTCAAGAGCTGTGTAGGCCAGAGAGTCCCTTGACGTGGAAGTCCACTTTGATCCCTGGGAGTTCTCTTGCTCTCCTCCCCTTGCCATTATCTCTAGGTCTCATGCTGAGAGGACTGTCCCTTCACACACCATCCTGTGAATGTGCTGCCCAACGAGTATGGTATATGCTATGCCTTGTCCTCTTCTGATCTTTCCCCTTGATTAGGCCTGCAGTTCTCAGACTTGCGACAGCATTTGTGTATGATAAGGTCTAGAACCAGCTTGAAAAGGAAACACCAGATTGTTAAGTTTCTTTTCTTCTAAACAGGAGGCTGAATTTTTAAGGAACTTTGTAAGGCGAGCATTATGATTTCTCAGCATTCTTAGAATTTTCCAACCAAAATTTATGCACTATTGTAGTATTTTATTTTATAATTTAAATATGAAAATAGTACTCAAAGCAGAAATAGTAGCTATGTATTGGTCAGCTACTTAACTGGTAGCTAATGGAACAGACAAAACCTGAAATTTTAAAGGCTTCAGACAACAGAACCTTCCTTTTTGTGCACATAAATTCTGAGGTGGTTTGGCAGAGTCTCTCTGCTCTCAGGAGAACAAGTTTTCCGGACTATCTCCATGTTGGAGTTCCACTGTCTCTGGGCAGGGCTGCCAGGCTTGCTGATGAATGGAAGAGGAAGCCTAGGAATAGCATGATGGTCGCAGCCAGGTGCCAGAGTCAGGAGCAGGGGGCAACGAGGAGAAGGGCGCTGTGATGCAGAAAAGTGCTGGGGTGGGGCAGAAATGCCCAGGAAAGAGGGGAAGGCCCAATGTGCAGGAGCGCCTGTCTCTCCCGTCAACTGACAGAGCAGGTCCTCGACCAAAACGACTTTGCATTGCAGAGTTGCTCTCCAGGAAGCAACCACGGACAACCCCAACGGCATTGGATTTTTGCTGTCACCTTCTTTTGGCCTGCCTTTACTAGGTTGACCTTGGGGGCCTTCTTGGTGTTACCTGAGAGTTGGGAGGCCGTGCTGAGAGGAGAAATGAAATGGAAGCAGGAGGAAGGGCTCAGGAGTGGGACCAGGGTGCATTCTAGAGGATTCAGGCCAGGCATCTGCTCCCAGCTCTGTCAGTTACTAGCCATGTGATTTGGGAAATGACCTAGTCCTGTTCACAGGTCGATAAGCCCTGTCCAGTGACACAAGGTCGATAAGCCCTGTCCAGTAGGGCCACTGGGATGTACACGGTGTATGCAAGGCCCCTGGCTCAGCGCCTGGTGAGTGCTGGATCTGTAATGAATGGCAGATGCCTGTTATTTCTAATATCACTCCATCTCCAACCCCACCACTCTGGGATGTCATTGTTGTCATTCTCCAGGGTCTGTCATAGAATATATAGCTCAACAGGACATGGAATTGTCAGTCAGTGGAAAATTCTGCTTTGCAAATAAAACTCACTGAACCGTTGTTTTATTTAACTGTTCTAGTATTTCACATGGTTGTGGGAGAGTCTTACCTGGCTGAATGATCCTCAAAGCATATGTGGTGTCAGGCGCTGCCTCACAGGTATGAAGTAGGGGCAGAGGTTCAAACATTTCCTCCTCCCTATTCTTTCACCGACTGTGCATCCTGTGTGTGCGTCTGTGTGTTTTATCTCATTCTTCCTTCTATAGCGTCCCAAGATTGATTTTGGGAGCAGAAGACAGTATCTTGTACTTCATCGCCATCTTGGAAGCTATAGGCAAAGCGCCAAATTTATAAATAATTTCAGCAAAAGTGGCATCTTTACCAAATTTTCTTCCCTATCAATGAATATGGGATGCTGCTTCATTTATATAGGACTTGTTTGACTTAAATCTATCAATTCATTTGTACTTTTGCCTCTATCAATATTTTGTATATTTTTGTTAGGTTTCTTATTAGGTAGTTTTTAGATTTTGTTGCTGTTATAATGGAAGTATTTTCTATCAATGTTCTAATTAGTTATATTTTCGTGTGTGATGAGGCTCTTGATTTTATTATACTGATCTTCTATACATCATTTTCGGAAGTCTCTTATTAATTCCAATATCCGTGTGCTTATTTCTTTGCTTTCTCTAAATATGTGATCACATTGTCACCAAATGTTATGTCTTTTCAGTATTCATGTCTCTTATTGATTTTGACATGTGTACATTCTGGCTTTGTGTTCCAGTGCACATTGGCATGGTGGAGGTGAAAGAATGCATCTTTGTCTTGTCCCTGTGTTCAAGGGGAACTCATCCAACATTTTACATGTAAGTATTCTTATTGTCGATATTAGAAAATAGAAGTTCCCTTCTACTTTCAGCTTTCTAATATTTTTGACCTTGAACTCATGTCAAATTCTTTGAAAGACTTTTTCCATATTTTATGCCCTAATTTGTTGTAGAAAATTATAGTTAAAAGTATTTTCCAATTTAAGTAATGTTTTCATTCCTTGGACACAGCCTTTTTGTTCACTTAATTTACTATTATACTGAATATGCTATTACTTTATTTCCAGTATTTGCTGCATATGAGTGAACTTGGCTCAAATCTTCTTTTTTATGGTGAGGAATGCTTATCTGGTTTTTGAATCAAGGAGAGCTAATCTGGGAAAATTATTGACATAATTTCCCATCTTTTTGCATGCTTTGGAATAGGTTACTTAAGACGATGATCAGTTAATATAACTGAACTCAAAAACGCCTTGTTCTGGAATATTTTTAGGGTAGCTTGAGTGTTGAATACAATTTCAATCAGTATTACTTGATTGAAGTTTTTTTTTATTTAATTTCTTTAGGGACCAATTTGGCCTTCCCTCTCTCTTTTTTTTTTCAAACCAAAGGTCTCACATATTTATTACTGCACCAACTTATTAGTGAAGAGCATATAAACAAAGATAAAACTCATTTTCCCAATGAAGTTTGGCCAACTGTCCAACTGATGACATTTTCAGCTTGATGTAGTATGATGACAGTGACTGTGACACAGCATAAGTATGTGCCATCTCATGTGCAATGCCTTATAGACCCAGCTTGGTTCTTCTCCGGTGTCTCCTCTTCAAGTTATACCTGACTTATTACCAGTTTTCATTCGAATCCACTGGGGAGGGGGATGGTTTTGTTTTTGTTTCTTGGCCAGAAATCACTTGATCTGAAAGTCTTGTGAGAGGGCATGGCGACAAATGGGACTTACCGTATTTCCCTCAAAATAAGACACTGTCTTATATTTATTTTTTCTCAAGAAGACACACTAGGGCTTATTTTCAGGGCATGTCTTCCTCTCTGTGCTGAAATGCATCACTAGGTCTTATTATGGGGTAGGGCTTATATTTAACAAATGCATAGAAATCCTGCTAGGGCTTATTTTGGGGGTAGGTCTTATTTTCGGGGAAACATGGTATCACACCTGGCCTTTTCTTTTTCAATACTGTCAGCTTCACCTGAGTCTTCAAATTTAATTACATGGTATTTATAATAAAACATTTACTACAGAAAGTCTCAAATATATGCCACTGGAGAGAATATGATTCCCATACACCTGACATCAGTGTCAACAATCTTCTGTACATGGCCAGTGTGGTTTCAACTCTACCTCTGCTCCTTCCAAAATATAAATATCATCCAAGACATTAAATTATTTCATCTCTAAGTATTTCAAATGCATATATAAGAGATAAAATTTTTATTTTTACTTTTTCAGATTCTTGAATGAAGTATATATTCATTGTCAAAAATGTATTCTTACATGTGGATATGTACAGATTACTATTTTTTGATCCATTTTATAAATATATATTAAAATTCAAATGTTATAATAAACAGTAAGCTTAAAGTCTGCACAGTACTAGTTTATTGTCATGATCATCAGCAGTTTAAAATAGGCACTGTTCTAAATTTTTTACTTGGATTATCTCATTTAATTTTTATAAAACTCTATGATGTAGATATAGGTATTCCCCCCTTACAGATACAAAGCTGGGTCTCAGTAACAGGTGCATAATACCACGCATCAATTGTGGGCATGAAACACCAGGAAACCATGTGTCAGATGGTCTCTGTCCTGTGTCCCCCAACACACACTCCCAAAGACAGCCTGCGGACAACAGCCACATGTTTATCATTATATAACCACTATATTCTTAAATATATACATATATATGTGTGTGTGTGTGTCTGTATTTTTTTTGAGACAGAGCCTCAAGCTGTCCCCCTGAGTACAGTGCCATGGCATCACAGCTCACAGTAACCTCCAACACCTGGGCTCAAGCGAGTCTCCTGCCACCACCTCCCAAGTAGCTGGGACCACAGGTGCCCGCCACAATGCCTGGCTATTTTTTGGTTGCAGCCGTCATTGTTGTTTGGTGGGCCCGGGCTGGATTCGAACCCACTAGCTCAGGTGTATGTGGCTGGCGCCTTAGCCGCTTGAGCCACAGATGCCAAGCCCTTAAATATATTTTAAATGATAAAATTTTTATTATAAAATATAAACCCAATATAATTGTAATTCCTTAAAAATTAAAAAAATTATTAATATTATTAAAGGTTCATTTATTTTTCAGATTTACCATATGGTCTTATATTTTTAAAAATAGCTTTTTTGAATCACATATATATTGGGATTGTTTGTCATGTACTTGAAGTCTTTTTTTAATATACAGATTATGCCCATATTACTTTTTCTTTCTTTTTTTAAATTTTTTTATTATTATTATTTTTTTTTTGTAGAGACAGAGTCTCACTTTGTTGCCCTTGGTAGAGTGCCATGGCATCACACAGCTCACAGCAACCTCCAACTCCTGGGCCTAAGTGATTCTCTTGCCTCAGCCTCCCGAGTAGCTGAGACAGGCGCCCACCACAATGCCCAGCTATTTTTGGTTGCAGTTTGGCCGGGGCCAGGTTTGAACCCGCCACCCTCGGTCTATGGAGCCAGTGTTCTACTCACTGAGCCACAGGCATCCCCCTTACTTTTTCTTTCCTTCGCAATTTTTTCCTTGGGGAAAACAACAGGTCCTGCATTCTGTCTAGTTTTTCATAATTTGGAAATGTTGAATAAAACATGTTAATTTTCATAATTTGGAAATGTTGAATAAAACATGTTAATTTCCTTAAATGCTCTTTGCCCCCTGTGTTTCCGTAAACTGATGATCAAAAGTATCTTGATCAAATACAGTTTATTTTGCTTTTAATTTTCTCTCTCACTCTCATTATTTTTTCTCTCATTACTATTTTTTTTCTTACAAGACCATCATAGAGGTGATGCTATATGGGCTGTCTCAAAATTTGCCCTACATCAGGGAAATTGTAGCTAAATTTGTCTTTATTTACGAAATATTCATGACAAAATTCTGCAAAATATTTACAAAATATTCTCTATGTGTTTCACACCTGTTTCTACACACACAAAATCTCTCCCACGCAGGGTGAACACGTTCCGAGATTTCTGTTGTTATAATTTTTCCTGTGTATGTACTTCCATTAGGAGGAACATAGTGTTTGTTGCCCTTTGTGCTGAAGTTGACAGTCATTGATAATCAGAACCTTTTATCTCTTTATCCGTTAGGAGTTGCAATCTGATAATTGCTCAATTCTCTCATCCCTTCTTTATTTGCTAGCTGAAATACTTGTATATGTAGGAAGCTTTCCTTCTCCATTGTTTGATTGACTTGAGGGAATTTTAGAACATATTTGTTGCATGTTATTATATCATTTAAATATCTTTTGTATCAGTATGTTATTTAATTTTACATAATTTATATTGTTTACTTGAGGTTTTCCTGTAGTACTTGTTGATATTTATTTTAAAAGTCAGTTTTATAAGTATTTTCAAGGAATTGGTACTTGTTAGCTGACTTGTGGTTTTCTAATTCATTATTTTGGCATTTATCTTCATTATTTTCAACTCTCTACTAATTTAGGTGTAATATGATATTGATTCCATAGCTTCTTGAATTGCTTGGGTAACTTAAATATTTATTGCTTTCTAATACATCTGTTTAAAGATGTATATTTCCTTTTGAGAACTACTTGATTGTATTGCACAGATCAGTGTTACATAGCTCCATGTGTAGTGCTCGAATTTTTTTCCATAAGTTGAATAGGTCACTCTGTTACTTATGCTATCAGAATTTTTTTTCCGTTAGGAGTTTATGTCTTATATATGTCCCCAAACTACGGGTTATAAGAATTGCTTTTGTCAAGTCTGTGAAGAGGATGAGAGAGATAGAATATCATTTGGAAATGGTTTCAGGATCTAGGAGTATCTTATTTTAGTTTTATTTATAGAAGATACTTAAAGATATTTAACTTCTGATGACAGAGTTGGGTTTATCGCAGAAATATGAAGAAGTTTAACATTAGAAAATCAGTCAATCTAATTGGTCACATGTAACAGTCAGAGATCATCCAGGAAAATAGAAACCACTGTAAATATGTAACACAAAAGTAATTTAATGCAGGGAATTGGTTACACAAATGATGGAGAATTCAAGCAGGGGAAAATTCAAGCAGGGGAAAATCTAATAATTAGCAACATGAAGAATTCACTCTCACCTCTAGGCCAAGGGGAGATAATGTTCTTAGAGCCTAGGTGTTGAATTCAACAGGATATGAAGTCGTGGTGGGCCAATCTGATGGGAGTTGGAGCTGTGGGGAATATATAGCCATTGACAGAGAAATCACCTGATGAAGAGAAAGAATGAGAAAAACTCTGGCTGCTCTATCTACCAGGGTTCTAATCTCCTGCTGGTGCTTCCAGTTGGCTAAACCAGAACAGCAGTCAACTTTTAGCCAGCCCAGAAATATTAGCCTACAGGATCTACCTCTGTATAGTACAGAGCAGAGCAGGGAAATGGATCTGGGGACAGGTAGGCCCAGTACTACTACTGTACATTAACAGATCAAATGACAAAAATCATATCTAAATTGATACAGAAAACTACCTAAAAACAAACTTCCATTAAATATTAAATATGAATTATGAGCCCACAGAGATTTTTCTTTTCATTTTAGATTAAAGTGAGGGTGCAAAGAACCAAATCACAATATTTGAATTTGTTAGGTAGAGTCTCTCTTATAATTATGTCCCACACCCAAAAGGCATGCCATACATCCCTACATTGTGCCCATTCAGTGGGAGCCCCTCAAATCCTCACCCCTTATCCCCTCCCTCCTTCCCCCTCTCCCCAACGTGAATTGAAATAAGTTTTTCTCCTATGTGGACATGAATTAGATTGTCTACTGGCTTCATACTAGTATTGAGTACAGCAGGTATTTGCTTTTCCATTCTTGTGATACTTTAATGAGAAGAATGTGTTTCACCTCCATCCAGGTTAATACAAAAGATGAGAAGTCACCATTTTTTATGGCTAAATAGTATTCCATGGTATACATATACCACACTCATTAATCATTCTTGAGTTGATGGGCAATTATGTTATTTCCCCATCTTGGTGATTGTAAATTGAACTGTGATAAACAATCTAGTGCCAATGTCCTTATAATAAAATTATTTTTTTTCTTTGAGCTAGATACCTAGTAGTGGGATTGTAGGGTCAAATGGGAGGACTAATTTGAGTTCCTTGAGGATTCTCCATATTTCTTTCCAAATAAGCAATATTAGTTTACAGTCCCACCAACAGTATAACAATATTAACTTCTCTCCACATCCTCCACGTCTGTGCCAACATCTGCAGCTTTGGGACTTTGTGAGGTGAGCTAATCTTACTGGGGTTAGGTGATATCTCAGGGTGATTTTGATTTGCATTTCTCTGATGTTTAGAGATGATGAGCATTTTTTCATATGTTTATTACCCATTTGTCTGCCTTCCTCATAGAAGGTTCTGTTCATGTCTCTTGCCCAATGATAGATGGGATTGTTTGCTCTTTGTTGTTGATTAGAGTTCTCTGCAGATCCTACTTATCAAGCCTTTGTCAGATTTGTAATAGGCAAATATCTTTTCCCATTCTGAAGATTGTCTATTTGCTTTAATTGTTGTGTCCTTAGCTGTGCAGAAGCTTTTCAGTTTAATTATGTCTCATTTGTTTATTTTTGTTTTTGTTGTAATTCTCACAGAAATCTTCTTCATAAAATCTTTTCCCAGGCCAACATCTTCAAGAGTTTTTCCCACACTTTCTTCTAGGATTTTTATCATTTCATGCCTTAGATTTAAATCTTTTATCCATTGTAAATTAATTTTTGTCAGTGGTGAAAAATGTGGGTTCAGTTCCAGTCTTTTACATGTGGTTATCCAGTTCTCCCAGCACCACTTACTGAATCAGGATTCTTTTCCCCAGTGTATGTTTATGTTTGGTTTATCAAAAATCAAATGACTATAAGAGACTGGTTTCATCTCTTGGTTTTCTATTTGGTTCCAAATGTCTGTAATTCTATTTTTGTGCTAATACCAATTTTTCTGCCTGTTTTGATCACTGTGGACTTGTAATATAACCTTAAGTCTGGTAGTGTGATGCCTCTGGCATTGTCTTCATTACTAAGAATTCCCTTGGGCACATTTTTTTTTTTCTGGTTTCATGTAAAACAAAGAACTATTTTTCCCAGTTCTTCAATGAATGATGTTGGTATTTTAATGGGAAGTGCACAGAATCTATAGGTTGCTTTGGTAAGAATAGACATTTTAACAGTGTTGATTCTTCACAGCCAAGAACATGGTATGTTCTTCCATTTGTTGATGTCTTCTGCTATTTATTTTCCTAGGGTTTTATAATTCTCTTTCTAGAGGTCTTTCACCTCTTTTGTTAGGTATATTGCTAGCTATTTCATTTTCTTTGAAGCTACTGTGAAGCTTTAATTAGCTTCTCAATTTGGCTGTTATTGGCATATACAAAGGCTAGTGGTTTGTGGACACTGATTTTGTACCCTGAGACGTTACTGTATTTCTTAATCATTTCCAGGAGTCTTATGGCTGAGTCTCTGGGGTTCTCTAAGTATGAGATCATATCATTGGCAAGAGGGAGAATTTAACTTCCTTAGCCCCCATTTGGATGCCCTTTATATCCTTCTCTTGCCTGATTGCATTGGCTAGTACTTCTGCTACTATGTTGAATAGTAGTGGTGATAGAGGACATTCTAAGTGGAAAAGCTTTCAGTTTTACTCCATTCAGTATGATATAAGCTGTAGGTTTGTCATAGATGGCTTCAGTCAGCTTAAGATATTTGCTACTGCGCTCAGCACCTGTGGCTCAAGTGGCGAAGGCACCAGCCACATACACCTAAGGTGGCGGGTTCGAACCCAGCCCAGGCCCACCAAAACAACAATGATGACTGCAACCAAAAAATATCTGGGCGTTGTGGCAGGCACCTTTGATCCCAGCTACTTGGGAGGCTGAGACAGGAGACTCACTTGAGCCCAGGAGTTGGAGGTTGCTGTAAGCTGTGATGCCACAGCACTCTACCCAGGGGGATAGCTTGAGGCTCTGTCTCAAAAAA